>NC_045440.1:21284053-21285911 GCF_002776525.5 Piliocolobus tephrosceles | reverse complement strand
TTCCTTCCTTCCTTCCTTCCTTCCTTCCTTCCTTCCTTCCTTCCTTCTTTCTTTTCTTCTTTTTTTTTTTTGAGACAGGGTCTCCCTCTATAATCCAGGTTGGAGGGCAGTGGCATGATCTCTGCTCACTACCATCTCTGCCTCCAGGGCTCTAGCGATCCTCCCACCTCAGTCCCCCAAGTGGTAGGGACCACAGACAGATGTGTGTCACAACGCCCGGCTAATTTTTGTACGTTTTATAGAGATGGTGTTTCGCCATGTTGCCCAGACTGATCTACCTCCTAAGCTCAAGTGTTCTGCCTGCCTGGGCCTCTCAAAGTGCTGGGATTACAGGTGTAAACCACCACACCGAGTCCATTTTGTCAATTATTTTTGTGGTTTGTATTCTATTTCCTTAACTTATATTCCTCCTTATTACTTTGATTGGTTTAAATTTACGCTTATATTTTATGATTCATTAATGTGGATATTCAGGTCATAGATTTCATGTGTTTTCTTTTTTTGACAGCTTTAATGAGGCACAATTCACATAATTAATAGTTATAATTATTCATATAATTCACCCATTTAAAGCCTACATTTCCATAGTTTTAAAATACACTCGTAACTATGCAATCATTACTATAATCAATTTTAGAATATTTTCATCACTCCAAAAAGTAACTTCTTACCCTTCAGTAGTAACTCCCCATCTCCCAACCTCCAATTCCTTAATAGAAATATTGAAAGGCGCACATTTCACCCTGAGCACTGTTAGCCACTTCCCACAAGTTGTGATGTATTATATTGTCATTATTATTTATTTTGAAATATTTAACCTTCCCTTTTGATTTCTTTGTTGAACCACAGATATTTTAGAATTGTGTTGTTCAATATCCAAATTTTGGATTTCTCTATGGATATTGTTACTGATTTCCAGTTTAGTTTCATTAAGCTTAAAAATCGTATCGTATATGATTTCACTCCTTTTAAATTTCTTTAGACATGTTTTATAGCTCAGAATGTGGTCCATCCTGGCGAAAGAACCACAGTTGAAAAGAATGAGTCTTCAGTGGATGTTCCACTCCTGCTCGTTAAATGTCAATTAAATTGGTGGCCGGGCGCGGTGGCTTACGCCTGTAATCCCCGCACTTTGGGAGGCCGAGGCAGGTGGATCACAAAGTCAGGAGATCGAGACCATCCTGGCTAACACAGTGAAACCCCATCTCTACTAATAAATAAATAAATGTCAATTAAATCAAGGTGGTTGACGGTGTGCAGGTCGCTTTCCACTTTGCTAGTGTTTTCATCTGATTGTTCTGTCAATTGCAGAGAAAGAGCTGATTTAATCTCATTTTCATTCCATTTTTGCTTCAAGTGTTTTGAAGCTGTATTACTAGGCATATACAATTTGTGATTATTATTATACTCCCTGATGAATTAATCTTTTTAACTGCAAAGGTTGTTTCTGATCTCCCATAATATTCTATGTCCTACAATTGTTACCCTACATAGCTAGTCAGGAATGAGCAGGGCAGGACAGGGCTCCCCCTGCTTCTTACACTAGGAGGGTTGAGTGAATATCAGGTGATAGTGGTTTTTAACTGTTTCTCTAAAGTAGTAACTAGTTACAGCCGATGCCAGGGGAAGGCAGGTGCCTAATAAATAGAAAGCACCTGAAACTGATCAGCAGCTTCCCAACAAGATTTCAGGACAGGGGAGAAGCAAGGCAAGATCCTGGAAGTATGCCAACGTATAAATCCCCAAGTCACAAGGTCAGGCTGCCCATTTGGCTTCTCAAGTCACGTGCTTGGCCATCTTCCAAGTTGTATTTTCCTTTCCTTTCCTTTCCTTTCCTTTCCTTTCCTTTCCTTTCCTT
>NC_045440.1:21006671-21284043 GCF_002776525.5 Piliocolobus tephrosceles | reverse complement strand
TTTCCTTTCCTTTCCTTTCCTTTCCTTTCCTTTCCTTTCCTTTCCTTTCCTTTCCTTTTCCTTTTCCTTTTCCTTTTCCTTTTCCTTTCCGTTCTAAAGCTTTTTAATAAACTCACAACTGCTCTAAAACTTGCCTCCATCTCTCCTTCTGCCTTATGACCTTCACTCAAGTTCTTTCTTATCAGGAGGCGAAGAGCTGAAGTTGCTGTGGACCCGTCCAGATTCGCCACCATCAACGTAGGGTAATTCGGATCTCGTCCACTGTTAACAAAATCAGCTACCTCTGATACTGAGATAGCCATAACAGTTTTCTTGGCCTTAGGATTTGTATGACATATCTTTTCCCATCCATTTACTTTCAACAGACAGCATCTGTGTCTTCCTTTTTAAGTCCCATCTCTTATAGACAAGATCTGGTTGCTTTCTCAGCCCTTCTAACCATTTCTACCTTTGAACTGTAGTGGTCAGTGGATTTACAGTTAGTGCAATAATTGATACAGTTGAAATAGATGTATAAGTTTACCATTTAAGCAATGATTGTCTAGTCTAATTTTTTTGCTGCTTCTTCCCCTGCACATTTTAATGTTAATTACCTTTTAGGATTCCATTTTAATTGGATACTGCCTTTTGTTGTTTTTGTTTTGTTTTGTTTTGAGACGAAGTCTTGCTCCGTTACCAGGCTGGAGTGCAGTGGTGCGATCTTGGCTCACTGCAACCTCCGCCTCCAGGGTGCAAGTGATTCTTCTGCCTCAGCCTCCCGAGTATCTGGGACTACAGGCTTGTGCCACCACACCCAGCTAATTTTTTTGTATTTTTTAGTAGAGACGGGGTTTCACCATGTTGGCCAGGATAGTCTCCATCTCTTGACCTTGTGATCCACCCACCTCAGCCTTCCAAAGTGCTGGGAATACAGGCATGAGCTACTGCACCTGACCAGATACTGACTTTTAGTTTGTACATATTTCCTGATCTATGTGCAAGTGCTATAGGGAATATAGTGTACACTCAAGTGTTTATATTCTATTTAAAGTTTTTTAAAAATGAATTTATTGAGGTATAATGAATATAAAACAAAGTGCACATTTTTAAAATGTGTAGTTTGGTAGAGATGTAAGTATACACTATGAAACTATCACCACAATAAGATAATGACATGTCTGCCACCCCCAGAATGTCTTCATTCTTCAATGTAATCCTCTCTTCTGCTTTGCTCCTATGTCCCCAGCAACGATTCATCTGCTTTTTGTCACAACAGATTAGTTGCATTTTAATAAGAAATAGAATCAGATGGTATGCATTCTGCTTGGATTCCTTCACATGACATGATCATTTTGAAATCCATCCCTGTGGCCATGCGCAGCAGGACTGCATTCCTTTTCATGGTTGAGTTGTGTTGCTGAATTAATTGTGTGATATTAATGGAAAGCTTAAGAGACTCGCAACAAGATAGGTCCATTAATCACCACCCACTATTCCTAAGCCTTAACTATGCATACTTCACAAACCTCACAGCAATGTTATCATCATTGGTAGTACATATTTTCAAGAAACTAAGAAGAAGTAATAATCCTTTACATTTTCCCCAACTTTATATTTCTGGTGACCTTCCTTTCTTCCTTCAGATCCAGGTTTCCATTTGGTGTCAGATCTCTTCGGCCTGAAGCATTTTGTGTCCTGTGGGTCTACTAGCAATGAAGTGTCCATAGCATCTCCAAAATCATATTCACATTCCTAATTCTTAAAGCCACTTTACGCCCATTTACTCCTTATTTGGTAACGACCTCAGCCAAATCTCAGATTAGAAAAAACCAGAATTCCACCTTGAACCTCTTTCCTCTTCTTACCAAATCCATTGCATCACCGGCCTGCATTATCATCATCATTTCCCTCAGATCCACCTCAGCTGCCACTTGCCTTCTTCATGATAATGCAACCTGACCCTCACCCTAACCACTAGGACCCATCTTAAATGCTGCCCAGGCCATGTCTGAGGTCACCCACCTAATCCACTCTGCACTGGGCAAACAATGATCTCTGAAGTGCTGATCTGATGGGCGATGTCTCTGGTGAAAACTTGACAATGGTCCTGGTGACTCTGGACGTGGGTGATCCTCTGCACTCTGTTCAAATCCTGTGTTCTGTCCTCGGCCTGCCTGCCACACTCCCCACCTCTCACGTTTAACGCACTCTATGAGCAGGCTGAGGACACGACATCTGCATTAGTGCAGCTTCCTAGAATCCACATTACCCATTCATTCACTCATGGAAGGCATGTAGGCGCCTGGTGACCACACATGCAAGGAGCCATGGAGTATCAGGAACACAGCACAGCCCTTCCTTTCCTTAGCACAGTTTCCATTCACAGGAGCTGAGGCACAGCCATCATCAACCCCAAAGTCCATGAACTTGTGAAGAGTCTGGAGGGGCTGCTGAGGCAGAGGTGACAAATGCCATCGGTGGCAGGGACAGTAATGGACATAGTGGGGAAGTCCACACAGACAGAATCCCAGACAAATAGGAAGTCAAAGTAATGGGGGAGGGGAGTAAAAACAAGTGAGGTGGGGGACAAGGCTGTGCAGGATGCGGCCTCTGATTGAGGGAGAACAGGTGTGTGGCCAGAGATGTGTGACTTTGTCAGTCCATAGAATTGTGTCAGACTTGAACTTTTTCCTGGTGTGTGTGTGTGTGTGTGTGTGAGAGAGAGAGAGAGAGAGAGCAGCATGCCAGAGGCATGGTGGGGAGGGAGAGAAGGAGAATGAGAAGGGAGGAGGGTGGAGGCTTGCTCAGGTCCTCTCCTTCAAGGCTCTGCAGATCCAGGCTCCTCTCCAGATGAGTCATTAGCTGGAGGTTTCCTGGTTATGCACATCCCCCACTGGTGATGCAATAGGTAGGTGGTTCCACAGCCCAGTGTGGCCCTCACCCTCCCTCAAGCCAAGCAGGCCCCTCTTTCCTCTGCAGGGCACACACACCCTTAAAGCTGCTAGTTGACCCTGAACTGAGCAGTCACTCAGAAGACCAGACATCAACTCAGACTTGTTCTCTCAGTCTTTCTGTGGCCTGGGATCTACTTCTGAGGTTTATGGAATTTCTTTTTGTCCCTGTATAAGACCAGGGCCAGCCACTAAAGAGATGCAGGAGTCCGGGGAAGTCACTTCCCTTCCTTTCTAAACGTGAAGAGAGAAACTTCATGTTTCTCTCTTCTGAAAACAGGAAGTGTCATTAAATGAGTTCTTGGAGACCTCCCAGCAGTGACCCAGAAAGAGCTGAGCCCCAAATTCTCCCCTGGGAAAGTCAGCAGAAGCCAGTCGGGCAGTGGGTGCTGCTCCCCTAAGATTGGCTCACCCATCCCCCAGTGCCCCCGCTCCTGCCAGCAACCCCCCACCCTGAGAATAGCTGTGTGACCTTCAGCAAGTTACTGAGTTGATCCGTGTCTCACACAAGAGAACCAACTTAATCATAGTTCTGGCAGTCAGGCTGCTATCAGAATTAAATGTGTGAATTTGTATGAAGGGATCTGAATAGAGCCTGACTTATGGGATGTGCTGTATTTCAGTGCACATTCTGAATAGCATAATCATTACTAAAAGAATTTTTTTTGAGCCAGGGTCTCACTCTGTCTCCCAGGCTGGAGTGCAGTGGTGTGAACACGGCTTACTACAGCCTCGACCTCCCAGGCTCAGGTGATCCTCCCACATCAGCCTCCCAAATAGCTGGGACTACAGGCGCTTGCCACCACACCAGGCTAATTTTCTGTGGGTTTTGTTGTTGTTGTTTGTAGAGATGGGTTTTGCTATGTTTCCCAGGCTGGTCTTGAACTCCTGGGCTCAAGTGATCTGCCCGCCTTGGCAGGACTACAGGTGTGAGCCATTGCACCCTGCCCCCCCTGGCCAATTGACTATTATGAATTAAAGGCTATTGAAAAACAACAGGTGCATCGCTTCTTGTCCCTTTGGCTAAGATCAAGCGAAAAGCAGCATGTGCAAGAAGATCCTTTTGACCTTTTTTGTGTTTCCTAAAAGCAGGACATGAAAGTCCCCTGGGATACATCAGACAAACTATTTGTTTTTAAGGATGAAAAGTAGAGGCCAAGAGAGTACTGCACAGACCTTGTTAGAATAGAACCATTCTTGAGAGTGTCGGCTTGGAGGGAGGGGCCAAAATAGCCCAATAGGAACAGCTCCCGTTTGCAGCTCCCAGCGAGACCGACGCAGAAGGCAGGTGATTTCTGCATTTCCAACTGAGGTACCCAGTTCATCTTATTGGGACTGGTTAGGCAGTGGGTCCAACCCACAGAGGGTGAGCAGAAGTAGGGTGGGGTGTCACTTCACCCGGGAAGTGCAAGGAGCCAGGGACCTCCCTCCCCGAGCCAAGGGAAGCCCTGAGGGACTGTGCTACCCGGCCAGGTTACTACGTTTTTCACGGTTTTTGCAACCTGTAGATGAGGAGATTCTCTTGTGTCTACACCACCAGGGCCCTGGGTTTCAAGCACAAAATTGTTTGGGCAGTCACTGAGCTAGCTGCAGGAGTATTTTTTCTTACCCATGGTGCCTGGAACTCAAGCGAGACAGAACCTGTTTACTCCCCCCTGGAAAGGGAGCTGAAGCCAGGGAGCCAAGTGGCCTCGCTCAGCAGGTTCCCCTCCCATAGAGCCCAGCAAGCTAAGAACCCACTGGCTTGAAATTCTCGCTCCCAGTATGGCAGTCTGAAGTCGACCAGGGACGATCGCGCTTGGCTGGGGGAGGGACGTCTGCCATTACTGAGGTTTTAGTAGGCAGTTTTCCCATGACAGTGCTAAGGAGTCTGGGAGGTCTGGGGTGGGCATGGCAAAGCAGCTGTGGCCAGACTGCTTCTTTAGATTCCTCCTCACTAGGCAGGGCATCTCTGAAGGAAAGGCAACAGCCCTAGTCAGGAGTTTACAGACAAAACTCCTGTCTTCCTGGGACAGAGCACCTGGGGGAAGGGGCGGCTGTGGGCGCAGCTTCAGCGAATTTAATCCTTCCTGCCTGCTGGCTCTGAAGACAGCAAGTGATCCTGACAAGAGGGATTCTCCCAGCACAGCACACCAGCTCTGCTAAGGGACAGACTACCTCCTCAAGTGGGTCCCTGACCCCTGTGCCTCCTGACTGGGAGAAATCCCCCAACAGGGGTTCCAGGCACCTGTCTTATGTCAATTTCATTTTCAGGCCCAGCCAAACAAACAAACAAACAAACAAACAAACAAACCCTTAAAGGGGAACTTAGCTTCCCTCCATGACCCTCATTGCTGGCTGTAATCAAACCACATCTTCCAGGCCAACAATACCACATCCTATGGCCTTACAACTGCACGGCCTCCCTCCAGCATGGCCTCTCTGGAGGAGGGGGAGGCCAGGGTGGTGAGATCTCAGGCCTCTCTCGTGCTACCTCCTATTAGTTATATGACCCCTGGTGTCACCTCTCCCTCCACACTGCGGGCTCCAGGGAGCAGGATTCACATGGGGTTTGTTTGTCCTCCCTGCCTCCAGCAGACCCCAGGCACAGGTGTTCCCAGAGTAAAGGGCTCACTGTCTACTTCCTGGGTGAATCATTTCCCCCCAAAACCCATGAGGTGAGTGCAGTGGTGGCTTCAGCTCACCGTCTAAGGACAGGCTCCAGGCTGCAGCACAGGGAGGGCCCTGTGGACTCTGCTGAGGACCCATAGGAGCTCCCAGAGGCCAAGTGCAGGACAGAGATCAGAGAAGCAGCTGCTCAGAGAACTCTAGCCGTGCAGAGGCCCAAATATGGCTGCTATTATACAGAAGGTGAGGCCAAAAATGCTGGAGACATTGCTGCTGAATCTCATTTTGCCACTTGTAAAACATGGAAAACGATCTACCCTCATCTCCCCAGGTTGTTAGGAAAATCCACTACATGAAGATGTGCAGTTTCTGGCTGGGAGCAGGACACCAGCTGCCCAACAGCACAGGCTCGGGGCATGGCACTGTCCCCACTGTCCCCAATCTCCCCATCCCCGACCTGGAAGCTAGAGCCTCACTGCCCTGCCACTCCTGGATACAGGGCAGATGATCGGAACTGGGACTGTGGTCTCTCAGTAGAGGCTGGGTGAACAGCCATCTGTGGCCACGTGGATTGAGACTTTTCCTGCTCACTCTTCAAACTGGGGCATGGGCTGCGTGCCCACCAGAAGGACAACTGGAAGCGTGGCAGGTAAACAAGCCTGTGACCCTGCAGTGCCATTGCTGTCCTCATTTGAATTCCGGCTCCTCTGTTCCTCCATGGCCTCTCCACATGGTGCTACACCCCAGTCTTCAGAAGCTTCTGCCCCAAGCTCAGAGAGCTGGTACTGAGGTGCAGGTAGGAGCAGGTGCAGCCTCTGCTGAGTAGAGGACATGTGCCCTGGGGATCCAGAGTCCAGAGTGACTGACACCAGCCCTGAGGATGCAATTTGTCCTCCCAGACCTGTTAACAGAGCCTGCAGAAGTCTACACAGGGCTGCTGAAGATTTTTATCTCCTCATTTTACAGGAAGGAGCTGGGGCTACACCAGAGTCATGGAGCTGGACTGGGAGCATGGCAGGGCCCAGCCATCCACAGCCTCCAGTTTCAGTACTCTGACAACCTGAAAGCCTGAGCCTTCAGATCTTCTTAATTCCTACTTTGATAAAGAGAGGGATGGGGCGGAAGGACCTGGCATAGAGATTGGACCAACCCAACGTTGACAGACCTAGGACCTGGGGTCAGGAACTGAGCTCAGCTCCAGGCTCATCTGATGTCCTCCTGACAGCCTGAGGACAGAGACCTTATCTCCATTCACAGGCATGGTGAGTGGCAGGGACTGGCCCCAGCTGACCACGGTTTTCCAAGTGGACAGCTGGGAATTCAGTCTTCCCTGCCGCCCTCCACTGCTGTCTTGTCTGGATCCTCTGGTCATCTACTCCCAGTACCAAAAACTCCTGTATCCTTGAAAATCCCTAGTACCATGAAGGAATGAAAATACCTAACAATGTGATGTATCATGTTTTATTTCCTAGACTAGTGACAAATGAAAGCTAAGTGTGGCAAGGTTGCAGAGACACAGACACATCTGTGGACTAGATGTGAGCGTAAGTTGGAATCTGTAGCGGGAAGAGCCACAGACAAAACCCATCAGACACCGAGTTAAAGAAGGAAGGGGTTTATTTGGCTGGGAGCATCGGCAAGACTCCTGTCCGTCTCAAGAGCCAACCTCTCCGAGTGGGCAATTCCTGTCCCTTTTAAGGGCTCACAACTCTAAGGGGGTCCGTGTGAGAAGGTTGTGATTGATTGAGCAAGCAGGGGGTACGTGACTGGGGGCTGCATGCACCGGTAATCAGAACAGAACAGAACAGGACAGGGATTTGTCACATACGATGTCTGGAATCTATAGATAATGTAACTGGTTAGGTCAGGGGTCCATCTTTAACTACCAGGCCCAGGGCATGGTGCTGGGCTGTCTGCCTGTGGATTTCATTTCTGCCTTTTAGTTTTTACTTCTTCTTTCTTTGGAGGCAGAAATTGGGCATAAGACAATATGAGGGGTGGTCTCCTCCCTTAGGTCAGTGGTCTTTTGGCCAACATAGTGAACCCCCATGTCTACTAAAACTACAAAAATTAGCCAGGTGTGGTGGTGCAGGCCTGTAGTACCAGCTACACAGGAGGCTGAGATGGGAGCATTGCTTGAATCTGGGAGACGGAGGTTGCAGTGAGCGGGGATCACACCAGGGCACACCAACTTGAGCCACAGAGAGACTGTCTCAAAAAATAAACCACACAAAAGAAAGAAAAGAAAAAGAAAGAAAGAGAGAGAGGAAAGAAAAGAAAGAGAGGAAAGAAAAGAAAAGGAAAGAAAGAAAGGAGGGAAGGAAGGAAGGAAGGAAGGAGAAAGCAAGAAGGAAGGAAAGAGTAAGCAGGAAGGAAAAGAAAAAGAAAGGAAAAGAAGAAAGAAAAGAAAGAACGAAAGAAAGAAAGAGAAGGAAGAAAGAAGGAAGGAAAGAAATGAGAAAGAAGGAAAGAAGAAAGAAAGAGAGAGAAGGAGAGAACAGGAAGGACAGGTGCCCCTCGGAAGGGGAGAGGATCAGGACGCGCCTGGAAAGCGGACTCTGAACCTCAAGACCCTGTCTGTTCACAGCCAAGCGCGCGACCCTGGGAGGCGTCAACTCCCCCAGGCGCCTCACTCAACTCATTCTCCCCCAGTTTCGGTGCCTGTCCTGGCGCAGACAGGACCCAGAAACAAACCACAGACCCGGGCGTAGCCGCCAGGGCGAAGGTTACTTTGGATATCTTCCCCTCCCCGCCCCACTTGGACGCGCTTGCAGAGGGTTACGTTGACAAGGCTCTTATTATTTATTTATTTTGTGTCACCAACCTGTGGCGGAATTTGCAGTTGCATATTGGCTCTGATTCGCCCCGCCCCCAATGACGCCTGCCTGGGGGCAGTGAAAGTACAGCCGCGCCGCCCCAACTCTGCCTGCACACAGAAATCAGCACGTGTCCCGTGAACCCCGCAATCTCTGTGCCCACAAAATACACGGACTGACGTCCGATCTACTTTAAGAGTTGAAACCTACGGGTCTGGGGGGCGAAGAGCGTTCCCTCCTGCCATGGGACAACGGGGACAGAGCGCCCCGGTCGCTTCGGGGGCCCGGAAAGGGCGCGGCCCAGGACCCAGGGAGGCGCGGGGAGCCAGGCCTGGGCTCGGCATCCTCAAGACCCTTGTGCTCGTCGTCGTCGTCGCCGCGGTACTGATGTCGGTGAGTCCCCGCCGCGGTCCCTGGCTGGGCAAGAGCGCTCCTGACGCCGGGAGCGGGCAGGGAGAGAGGGGGACACGGCGGGGGTGCGTGGCCCGTGTCGCCCGCGGCCGGGCATGTCCGGGCAAGACGTACCAGTCGCCGGAGTCGGGGAAAGAGCCGGGTCCCCGGGCTGGGCAGGAGCGACCCGGGCCGCGAAGGAGCAGAGCGCGCGTTCCACTCGGTGTAAATTCCCGAATCCAGTGAGGGAGAGCGACAAGGTGGGAATTCCCGAGTAAGCCGCGTGAAGCCACAGTGACGTCGTCGGACTTTGATTTTGTTTTCTTTCCTTACTTTCTTTTTCTTTCTTTCTCTTTTTCTTCCTTTCTTTCTTTCCCTCCCTTCCTTCCTCGCTCAGTTCCTGCCTTAATTTCTTTTCCTTTTGCGCCTTCGAATGAATTCCTAAAGGCACTCATTGCAGATCGCTTTGAACCCGCGGCCAGCGAAGAACTCCCCTGTGGTTGCTGCGTCCCAGTGGTTCCGTTCCGCGCGCGGGAGCGGTCGCGGGCGCAGCTGGAGAGGACCCTTCCCCTCCTTAGCGGCTGCACCCCTACGCGCGCGGGGCCGCTCATCGCCAATGCCAGTGTTTGGGGTTCCTTGGGAAAATGAGATTCAGGAGAAGGGAGTCTGTGGCACTTGGGGCCTGACCTGCTTGATAACAGCAGCTGCATTTTGGTCTGGCAAGAGCCTTTCTTGCCACCTCTCGGCAAGTATCTGTGATAATGGGGAAGGGACACAGGGTCGGCTTTGTAGGGAACAGCACGGTGTGCTCAGCGCCGGGAGAGATTGTGAATCATCACATTTTACAGAGAAGGAGACCGTAGCTCAGCGAGGGGAAGTGTGTGGGCCCAGACCTAACTCAAGACTGTACAGAGGGGCTGGAAGGGAGAGGAGGAACCGTGAAAGTAAGGTCAAGAGAATGCTGGTGTTGACCTAAAGAGTATCAGTGTGAAGCACTGGAGTTTTATGGGATATTGTTACACACCTCATGTTGAGTTCACTGTTTCCACCCCACACCACTGTGTGTCCTTGGTATCACCTCTGAGTGGAGGGAGGGCGGAATCGTCCTGATGAGGAAGGTGTACAGGGGCCTCCGCCTCCTCTTCCTGCTGTGGTTTCCGTGGGCCTAGACTCCCAGGGCATCTTGCTTCTCTGTGGGTGGTGGATCTTTGGTCTCTGGCTGCTTTTATGATTTTTCTTAGCACTGGTTTGCAGTGATTTGGTTTGTTTGCCCTGTTGTGGTTTTTTTCTATAAAGAATTTCTTGGATTTTTGGCTTTAGACTTTTACGTTCTTTCTACCTGGAAGATTTTTTCTGTAAAGAAAGCCACAACTGGGTTGTGTTGAATTTCTCAGATTTGGGGTTTTAGAGTTTATGTTCTCCTTGGAGATTTTTCTGTAAAGAAAGCCACGACTACCGGGTCTGGTAGTTCATGCCTGTAATCTCAGCACTTTGGGAGGCCAAGGCGGGCAGATCACACGAGGTCAGGTGTTCAAGACCAGCCTGACCAACATGGTGAAACCCTGTCTCTACTAAAAATACAAAATTAGCCGGGTGGGTGCCTGTAATCCCAGCTACTTGGGAGGCTAAGGCAGGAGAATCACTTGAACCCGGGAGGCAGAGGTTGCAGTGAGCAGAGATGGCGTCACTGCACTCCAGCCTGGGAGACAAGAGCAAGACTCCAAAAAAAAAAAAAAAAAAAAAAATAAGAAGAAGAAGAGGGAAGGAAGGAAGAAGGAAGCCACAATAGAGTTATGTTGAATTTCTTGGATTTGAAGTTTTAGAGTTAATGTTTTTTTGTTTGTTTGTTTTTGTGATGGAGTGTTGCCTTTGTCGCCCAGGCTGGAGTGCAGTGACGCGATCTCAGCTCACTGCAACCTCTGCCTCCTGGGTTCACACCATTCTCCTGCCTCAGCCTCCTGAGTAGCTGGGACTACAGGCGCCCGCCACCATGCCCGGCTATTTTTTTGTATTTTTAGTAGAGAAAGGGTTTCACAGTGTTAGCCAGGATGGTCTCGATCTCCTGACCTCATGATCAGCCCTCCTCGGCCTCCCAAAGTGCTGGGATTACAGGCGTGAGCCACCGTACCTGGCCGAGTTTATGTTCTGCTTGGAAGATTTTCAGCCATTATTTCTTCAAATACTCTGTCTCTTCTGGTGACCGTGGTCTTAATACATTTACGTTAGAATGTTAGATTTTGTATCAGAATTAACTTAGTATCTGTTCTTTTTTTCACCCCATCATTTTCTATGCTTCACTTTGGGTAGTTCCCAGTGAGGGCTCTTCAAGTTCATTGATCTGATTCTGCAGAATCTAACCTGCTGTTAATCTCATCTACTGTGTATCAGACTTTTTTTTTTTGAACTTTAGAAGTTCTCTTTTGGCTTTTTTAGTGTCTTTCATTTATTTCCTGATCTTTTTTGTGTTTTTCTTTTTTGAGACAGGGTCTTACTCTGTCACCCAGGCTGGAGTGCACTGGCACAGTCAGAACTCACTGCACCCTCAACCTCTTGGGCTCAAGTGATCCTTCCACCTCGGCCTCCCAAGTACCTGGGACCACAGGTGCTTGCCACCACACCTGGCTAATTTTTGTATTTTTAGTAGAGACCGGGTTTCACCATGTTGCCCAGGCTGGTCTCAAACTCCTGCGCTCAAGGAATCCTCCCACGTTGTCCTCCCAAAGTGTTGGGATTACAGGCCTGGGCCACCATGCCCAGCCTATGAGTTTGGTGGCGGTGTTTTTTGTTTTTCTCTTTTTTAAATATCCTTGAGTACATTTGTAAGCTTTAGATGACCCGTTTTAAGGTCTTTAATGTATCAACACCATTATATCTGTTATCACGCCACTGTTTCTGTTGATTGCATTTTTTTTCCTGCCTGTGGGGACATTTTTGGTTTTTTTCCATGCATAGTAATTTTTTTATTGCATGACATTGTGAATTTTGCTTTCTTAGGTACTGAACATCATTGTGTTTTTTCAAAGTCTATTGGGTATTACTCTGGTCACAATTAGAAAACTGAGGATCAGTTTGCTCCTCTGATACTAGCTTTTAACTACGTATAACCATATGCCTTTTGTTCAGTTTCCTTATTCAGAGGCTCATTTAGTTAACTACTAAGGGTATAGTGGTCAATTTCTGATAGTAACTAGCCAGCACCCCTGGCATGTGGTCTGTCCACTGTGGGAAGGGGAACAGGAACATGCAGATCTCTCAGCCCTGCATGGGCCACAATCTAGTCTTTCCTTCCCTGGGTGGCTTCTTCTCAGGCACGCAGAGTCAGTCTCAGCAGACACTGGACACGTCCTCTGCAAGGAGCAGCTGCTTCTCCCAGTCTCTGCCCTGCACTTGGCCTCTGGAAGCTCCTGCCTGTGGTTCTTAACAGAGTCTACAGAGCTCTACAGGGTCCTCTGCCCCTGCTGCAGCTGGAGGCTGTCCTTATGCAGTGAGCTGAGGCCATAGCTAGTCTCACTGTCTGTGCTTGGCGGCGGGGGTGAGAGTGATTCATTCATCAGGTAGACGAGGAGCCCTTTACTCTGGGAAAATCTATGCCTGAGCTGGGGAAGGACAAATGAGCCCTGTGTGAATACTGCTCCCTGGAGCCCACAGTCCAGTGGAGCAGATGACAGCAGGGACCTCAATAACTATCAGGAAGCATGAGGTCCCACCACTGTCACCTCCCCTACCTCCAGAGTGGCTGTGCTGGCTCCAGAGATGTCATCCCTCCATATCTGACTGACAGAGGGAGGCTGTGCAGTCCCAAGGCTGCAGGTCATGGTAGTTTGGCCGGGATAATATGGTTTGCTTAAAATCAACATTGCGGGTAATGATCATAATAATCAGAGCATGTGTTTAAGTGAGTTCTGTGTTCTAAGCGCTTTCCATACATATTAACACTGTCAGTTCACACAACAACCTATGTAGAAACTGTGATTATCCAGGGCAGTTTTAAGGATGTGGGTGACTCAGAGAAGAAAGAGGAGGTTACTCGGGTTAATTTTTGATGAGAAATATTAGCAGGCATTAGGCTCAAACTTGGTATAAAGCAAGGAGCCTGTGTCACAGGTGGGTGAGTCACAAGACAGGGAAACCCCGCCAATGACTCATGTCCGGGAGGAGGCAGGGTTCCTAGAATTCAATGGGTCAAGAACTGAATAAGCCAAACCCCTGGCCTCCCTTCTTCTTGTTTTCCTTCTCTCTCTTAACCATGCCCATGGACACCCCCATGAGCCCATTTCTGTGGCCCAACACAATCACACATCTCTGGCCACATGCCCATTCTCCCTCAATCAGAGAGGCCCACGGATGGCACAGCCTCGTCCTGCACAGCAGAAAGAGTGAATGGTCATGAATGGATCTATATTATTTCAACTCTCCTACATTTTGTAATCATATTACAACATTAATTCAGCAGTACCTCTCTTGTGTTTACTCCCCTCCCCCATCACACTGGCTTCCTGTCTGTCTGGGATTCTGTCTGCATGAACTCTTTCCTCTATGTCCACTACTGTCCCTACCACTGATGGCATTTGTCACCTCTGCCTGAGCAGCCCCTCCAGACTCTTCACAAGTTCATGGACTTTGAGGTTAATGATGGCTGTGCCTCAGCTCCTGTGAATGGAAACTGTGCTAAGGAAAGGAAGGGCCGTGTCGTGTTCCCAATACGCCATGGCTCCTTGCATATGTGGTTGCCAGGCGCCTACATGTCTTCCATGAGTGAATGAATGGGTAGCGTGGATTCTAGGAAGCTGCACTAATGCAGATGTCGTGTCCTCAGCCTGCTCATAGAGTGCGTTAAACGTGAGAGGTGGGGAGTGTGGCAGGCAGGCCGAGGACAGAACAGAGGATCTGAATAGAGTGTGGAGGATCACCCACATCGAGAGTCACCAAGGCCATTGTCAAGTTTTCACTGGGGACATCCCCCATCAGATCTACCCTTTAGAGATCATTGTTCACCCAGTGGAGAGTGGATTAGATGAGTGACCTCAAGTGTGGCCTGGGCAGCATTTGGGATGGGTCCTAGTGATTAGGGTGAGGGTCAGGTTGCATTATCATGAAGGAGGCAAGTGGCAGCTTACCAAGTGGTAACAAATTTGCCTTACAGCAGGTATAGGACACTCTATAAAGGAGGATGTGTTTTGACATTTTCATGATTGACTATTATAAATTTACTTTCCTTTTAAAGGCAATCAGAGCTGTTTAAGCTGATTTTTCTATAGCTGCTTGATTTAATTTCACTGAACCGTATTACATCATGACGAAGGTGTAAAACTTACATTTTGTGGGTTTTTTTTCATGATTACAGCTAACGTTTCAGGGATATCAGGATGTCTTAAGTTTTGGCTACATGGTTATGGGTGATTGCCATGGGGTGTATCTAAACTGTGTTTTTAATTTTTCTTTAATAGTACTAAAATGAATTCATCAAAGAAGCAGAATACAAAATCAACTGGAAAAGTCAATTGCATTTCTATACACTACCAATGAACAATTCAAAAAAAGAAATTAGGAAAAAATCCATTTACAATAGTATCAAAAATAATAAAATAGGAGTAAACTCACCAAGGAGGTGGAAGACTTGTGCAATGAAAACTATAAAACATTACTGAAAGTAATTAAAGAATACAAAAATAAATGGAAAGCTACGCCATGATTATGGATTGTAAGACTAATTATGTCAACATTTCCTAAAGTGATCTATACATTCAATGTAATCTCTATCAAAATCCCAATTACATTTTTGCAGAAATGAAAAAATGTATTCTAAAATTCATATGGAATTTCTAGGGACCAGAATAGCCAAAACAATCTTGAAAATGAATAAAAATGTAGTAGGATTCACATTTCCTGATTTTCAAAACCTCCTGCAAAGCTGCAGTAATCAAAACAGCATGGTACTGGCATAAAAGCAGGCAAATAGATCAGTGGAATAGAATAGAGCAGCCAGAAATAAACCCTCACATATATGACCAAATTATTTTTCACAAGGATGCCAAGACGGTTGAATGGAGTAAAGGGCTGTCTTTTCAATGAAGGGGGCTGGGAGAACTGGATATCCATATTCAAAAGACTGAAGTGAATCTTAGCCTAACATCATATATAAAAAATAGCTAAAAACAAAAACAAAAAAAGATGTAAATGTAAGTGCTAAAACTACAGAACTCTTGAAATAAAATATAGGATAAAAATTTTGTGACATTGGATTTGGCAATAATTTCTTGCATATGACACCATGGACACAGGCAACGAAAGAAAATATACATATTTTGGGCCAGGCGTGGTGGCTCAAGCCTGTAATCCCAGCACTTTGGGAGGCCTAGACGGGCGGATCACGAGGTCAGGAGATCGAGACCATCCTGGCTAACACGGTGAAACCCCGTCTCCACTAAAAAATACAAAAAAACTAGCCGGGCGAGGTGGCGGGCGCCTGTAGTCCCAGCTACTCGGGAGGCTGAGGCAGGAGAATGGCGTAAACCCAGGAGGTGGAGCTTGCAGTGAGCTGAGATCTGGCCACTGCACTCCAGCCTGGGCGACAGAGCAAGACTCCGTCTCAAACAAAAAAAAAAGAAAATATACATATTTTGGACTTCATGAAAATCAGTAACTTGTATGCATCAAAATATATAATTAACTGGATAAAAAGGCAAAACCCACAGAATGAGAGAATATATTTGTAAGTCATATATCTGATAAGGTCTTAATATCTAAAATACATAAAGAATTCCTATAGTCCAACAAAAGAAAAACAACCCAGTTAAAAATGGGCAACTGATTTTTATAAACATTCCTCCAAAGCAAATATACAAATGGTCAATAAGTATATGAAAAGATACTCTAATCACTAATCATTAGGGAACTGCTGTCAAAACCACAGAGATACCATCCTATACCCATCAGGATGATGATTATAAAAAACACACATACAGGACGGGCCCGGTGGCTCACACCTGTAATCCCAGCACTTTGGGAGGCCCAGGCGGGCGGATCACGAGGTCAGGAGATCCAGACCATTCTGGCTAACACCGTGAAACTCCATCTCCACTTAAAAAAATACAAAAAAATTAGCTTGGCGTGGTGGCGGGCGCCTGTAGTCCCAGCTACTCCAGAGGCTGAAGCAGAATGGCATGAACCCAGGAGGCAGAGCTTGCAGAGAGCCCAGATTGCACCACGGCACTCCAGCCTGGGCGACAGAGCCAGACTCCGTCTCAAACACACACACACACACACACACACACAGCATTAGCAAGGTTGTAGAGAAGTTGGAACCCTCATGCCCTGTTAATGGGAATGTAAAATGGTGCAGCCACTGTGGAAAACAGTTTGATAGTTCCTCAAAAGTAAAAACAGGATTACCAGATGATCCATCATTCCCAATTCTAGGTATATGTCCAAAAGAATTGAAAGCATGGTTTCAAACAGATGTTTGTACACCCACGTTTATAGCAGTATTATTCACAATAGCCAAAAAGTGGAAGAAACCCAGGTTGGACAGATCAATAGATAATGTGGTATATTCATACTATGGAGTATTATTCAGCCATGAAAAGGAAGGAAATACTGGCACATGCTACACAATGAATGAACATTAAAGACATGCTCAGCAAAATGCCATTTATAAAAGGACAAATGAAATAGGATTCCACTTATATGAGGTACCTAATGTAGTCAAATTCACAAAACCCAAAAGTAGAATGTTGGATGCCAGGAGTTGTAAGAAGGGAAGAATGCGAAGATGAAATAACTTCTGAGGATGGATAGTTGTGATTGTTGCACAACAACATTAATAAATGTAGTGTCACTGAACTACATACTTTAAAAGATTAAAAGATAAGTTTCATGTTATATATAATTTACCTTAGTTTTAATTTTTTTTAGAAGAAAGCATTTATTATAGTCACTATAACAATTACATATAAAATGGAAATATTGTTGATTTAAAAAGCCAATGCACAGGCCGGGCGTGGCGTGGCTCATACCTGTAATCCCAGCACTTTGGGAGGGCGAAGCGAGTGGATATCCTGAGATCAGGAGTTCAAGAGCAGCCTAACTAACATGGAGAAACCCCATCTCTACTAAAAATACAAAATTAACCGGGCATTGTGGCGCATGCCTGTAATCCCAGCTACTCGGGAAGCTGAGGCAGGAGAATCGCTTGAACCTGGGAGGCAGAGGTTGCGGTGAGTTGAGATTATGCCATGGCACTCCAGCATGGGCAACAGGAGCGAAACTCCATCTGAAAAAAAAAAAAACCAAAAAGCCAATGTACAATTAAAATGGAATTCTAAAACATACTCAATGAACATTAAATATGCAGGTAAGAAGGAACAGGTAAAAGAAATAGAATTGACAAAAAATGGTAAAATTATAGAATTATTTTGGCTATATTAATAATTACACTAATTGTAAATCCACCAAAGACTATAACTCAAAGGTAGATATGGTTAGAAGGATGAAAAAGTGAGACTCAACTACATAATGTTTATAAGAGATGGAATTTTTTTTTTTTTTGAGACAGAGTCTTGGTCTACTGCCCAGGCTGGAGTACAGTGGCGGGATCTCAGCTCACTGCAACCTCTGCCCGCTGGGTTCAAGTGATTCTCCTGCCTAAGCCTTCCAAGTAGCTGGGTTACAGGCATGTGCCACCATGCCTGGCTAATTTTTGTATTTTTAGTAGAGATGGGGTTTCACCATGTTGGCCAGTCTGGTCTTGAACACCAGACCTCAGGTGATCTGCCTGCCTCAGCCTCCCCAAGTGCTGAGATTACAGGCATGAGCCATTGTGCCCAGCCAAGAGATGGAATTTAAAAGCAAAATACAGGTATATTAGGAGCAAATGGATGAAAACAGAGATACCATTCAAGTAATAAGCCTAAGAAAACTGCTGTGGCTATCTTAATATCATATGAGGTGGATTTTAAGGCCAAGAATATTATAAGACATGAAAAGGGATCTTTGTAGTGTTGAAAGTTATTTCATTCAGTAGGCATAATGATCATAAAGTATATGTCCTCAATAATAGAGCTTCAAAATAAATGAAGCAAAAATTTATCCAGCACTTTGGGATGCCAAGGTAGGCGGATTCACCTGAGGTCAGGAGTTTGAGACCAGCCTAGCCAAAATAGAGAAACTTTGTCTCTACTAAAAATACAAAAAGTAGCCAGGTGTGGTGGCGTGCACCTGTAATCCCAGCTATTGGAGAGGCTAAGGTAGGAGAATCACTTGAACCCAGGAGGTGGAGGTTGCAGTGAGCTGAGATCATGCCACAGCACTCCAGCCTGGGCAACAAAGTGAGACTCCAATCTCAAAAACAAACAAACAAAAAAAAATTACAAAATTCAGAGGAAATTATAATACACTTTTCTAAGCAATTAATGGAACAAAATTTGACAAAAATATCAGTAAAGTCATAAAAGATCTGAACCACCTTGACTTAATTGACATTTATAGAGCACACATGCATCTATTGAAAACTCATTCTCTTCTAGTGAAGATGGTACCCTCACTCATTTTATAGCCCATATTCTGAGCTATAAAATAAGTCTAAGTAAAGTTTCTTTTAAAAAAGAGAACTCATATAATGTATGTTCTCTGATCTCAATGAAATTCAATTGGAAGTAGATAAGAATGTCTATAAAGACCTCCAAATTTGGATGCTAAGCAACGCACTTATAAATAATCCATGGGCCGGGTGCGGTGGCTCAAGCCTGTAATCCCAGCACTTTGGGAGGCCGAGACAGGCGGATCACAAGGTCAGGAGATCGAGACCATCCTGGCCTACACGGTGAAACCCCGTCTCTACTAAAAAATACAAAAAACTAGCCGGGCGAGGTGGCAGACGCCTGTAGTCCCAGCTACTGGGGAGGCTGAGGCAGGAGAATGGTGTAAACCCAGGAGGCGGAGCTTGCAGTGAGCTGAGATCCGGTCACTGCACTCCAGCCTGGGCGACAGAGTGAGATTCCGTCTCAAAAAATAAATAAATAAATAAATAAATAAATAAATAAATAAATAATCCATGGTTCAAAGGAGAAATTAAAAAGTAATTCAAAAATATTTCAAAATAAATGATAATGAAAACTTAACTTATCAAAACTTGTGGGGAAGCTATTAATATGATTCTTTTTTTTTTTTTTTTTTTCTGAGATGGAGTCTCACTCTGTTGCCCAGGCTAGAGTGCAGTGGTGTGATCTTGGCTCATTATAACCTCTGCCTCCCAGGTTCAAGGGATCCTCCTGCCTCAGCCTCCTGAGTAGCTGGATTACAGGCACACACCATCACACCCAGCTAATTTTGGTATTTTTAGTAGAGACGGGGTTTCACCATGTTGGTCAGGCTGATCTTGAACTTCTGACCTCATCACCCACCTGCCTTGGCCTCCCAAAGTGCTGGGATTACAGGCGTGTGTCACCACGCCCAGCCACTAATATGGTTCTTAGAGTAAAATGTGTAGCTTTCAATGGTTCTATTAAAAGAATGGGAGTTAAGGGAAGTGGAGAATGACCCTCAATGATATAGAGTTTCTTTTGGGGGTGATGAAAATGTTCTAAAATTGATTATAGTGATGGTAGCATAACTCCATGAGTATATTAAAAACCATTAAGCTATACACTTTAAATGAGTGAATTATGTGAATATAATTGTTAATTATGTGAATTAGACCTTACCAAAGCTATTAAGAAAAAAAGCACTGAATAAAATCCATGACCTGAAGAACCCCATTAATAAATTATAAAATGTAAGTGTCAATTAAAACCAAGGGAAATAACAAGGAAGGTTAAAAATCAATGTAATCGAATACAAACAATAAAAAGAATCAAACTGAATCAAAAGTTTGTTCTCTAAAACTATCAACAAAATTAATAACCTTCTAACTAGACGAACAGAGAAAAAAAGAGAACAGAAAGTACCAGTGTTATCAGGAGTTAATGGTTTATTATTAAAAACTATGCACCATTAAAAGGATAATAAAGAGATCTTATCAATAACTTTAGGCCAATAAATAAATTTGATAACGTGGGTGAAATGGACAAAATCTTTCTTTTTTTTTGAAACGGGATCTCACTCTGTCTTCCAGACTGGAGTGCAGTGGCATGATCTCAACTCACTACAACCTCTGTCTCCTGAGTTCAAACAATTCTCCCGCCTCAGCCTCCTAAGTAGCTGGGACTACAGGCATGTGCCACTATGCCCAGCTAATTTTTTTGTATTTTTAGTAGAGACACGGTTTGTCCATGTTGGTCAGGCTGGTCTTGAACTCCTGACCTCAGATGACCCACCCCACCTCAGCCTCCCAAAGTGCTGGGATTACAGGCATGAGCCACTGCATCCAGCCTAGTTGTTTTCAATTTCACATATGAAAACATACAGTATTTCTTATTTTGTGCCTAACTTATTTCACTTAGCATGATGTATCCCAATTCCATACATGTTGTTGCAAGTGACAAAATTTCTATCTTTTTAAAGGCTGAGTAGTATTCTGTATTGTCTACATACCACATTTGCTTTATCCATTCATCTGTTGATGGACACAGTTGATTCCATAACTTGGCTGTTGTAAATAGAGCTGCAATGAACATGGAAGTGCAGATATCTCCTTGACATACTGATTTCAAATCTTTTTGGTAAATACCCAGAAGTGGGATTGCTGGATCATGTAATAATTCTATTTTTAGTTTTTTGAGGCACCTCCATACTGCCTTCCATAATGGCTGTACTAATTTACATTCCCACCAGCAGTGAGCAAGGGTTCCCTTTTCTTCGTATCCTCACCAACACTAGTTATTGTTCATCTTTTCCATAGTAGTCATTCTGATGGGTATGGAATGATATCTCATTGTGGTTTTAATTTGCACTTTCCTAATGATTTGTTATGTTGAATTTTTTTAAATATATCTATTGACCATTTGTGTGTCTTCTACTGAGAAATGTCTACTCAGGTCCCTTGTCCATTTTGTAATCAGATTATTTGTTCTCTTTGAATAGAATTATTTGAGTTCCTTATATATTTTAGATATTAACCCCTTATCAGATGTATGGTATGCAAATATTTTCTCCCAATCTGTAGCTTATTGCTTCACTCTGTTGTTTCATTTGTTGTGCAGAAACTTGTTTTTTGTTTTTTTGTTTTTTGAGACAGAATTTTGCTCTTGTTGCCTAGGTGGGAGTGCAATGGCATGATCTTGGCTCACCACAACCTCCACCTCCCAGGTTCAAGCGATTCTCCTGCCTCAGCCTCCCAAGTAGCTGGGATTACAGGCACACACCACCATGCCCAGCTAATTTTGTATTTTTAGTAGAGATGGGGTTTCTGCATGTTGATCAGGCTGATCTTGAACTCCTGACCTCAGGTTGTGCAGAAACTTTTTATGTTGATATAATTCCATTTGTCTATTTTTGCTTTTGTTGTTTGCACTTTTGGGGCCAAATCTAAAAAAGTGTTGCCCAGATCAATGTTGTGTAGTCTTAGCCCCTGTGTTTTCTTCTAGTAGTTTAATGGTTTCAGGTCATATATTTAAGTCTTTAATCCATTTTGAGTTGATTTTTGTATATGGTGTAAGATAAGGGTCCAATTTCATTCTTCTGCATATGGATATCTAGCTTTCCTAACACCATTTATTGTGGAGACTTTTTTTTCCCCATTGTGTATTCTTGTAACTTTTGGCAAAAATCAATTGACCATAGCTATGTGGATTCATTTCTAGGCTGTGCATTTTGTTCCATTGGTCAATGTGTATATTTTTATACCTGTGCTATGCTGTTTTAATTATTATTGCTTTCTAGTATAGTTTGAAATCAGGTAGTGTGATGCCTCCTGCTTTGTACGTTTTGCTCATGATTGCCTTGGCTATTTGGTTTTTTTTTTTTTATAGTTACATATGAATTTTAGAATTGTTTTGTCTATTTCTGTGAAAAATGATATTGGAATTTTGATAGTGATTACACTGAGTCTATAGATTGCTTTGGATAGTATGGACATTTTAACAATATTAGTTCTTCCAAGTCATGAGCATTTATTTTCATGCATTTGTGTCTCTTTCTACTTATTTGTCTCTTCTATTTTGTTCATCAGTGTTTTGTGGTTTTCAATGTACAGGTCTTTCACTTCATTACATTTACTCCTAAGTTTGTTTTTTTTTTTTTTGGTCATTGCTCTTAATAGGTTTGTTTTCTTAATGTCTGTTTCATATAGTTCATTATTAATATATAGAAATGCTACTGATTTTCATATGTTGATTTTGTATCCCACAACTTTACTGAATTTGTTTACCATTTCTAATAGTTTTTTGGTGGAGTCCTCAGGGTTTTCTATATATAAGATCATGTCATCAGCAAATAGACAGTTTTACTTCTTCCTTTTCTATTTGAATATCTAATAATTATTTTCTTTTTCTTGCCTAATTGCTCTGGCTACGACTTCCAGTACCATGTTGAAAAGAGGTGGTGAGAATGAGCATCCTTGTGTTGTTCCTGATATTAAAGGAAAAGCTTTCAACTTTTCACTGCTGAGTATGATATTAGCTGTAAGCTTGTCATATAAGGCTTTTTTGTGTTGATACATTCCTTTTACACCTAATTTGTTGAGTGAGAGTTTTTATCATGAAAGAATGTTGTGTTTTTTTCAAGTGTTTTTTCTACATCTATTGAGGTGATCATATGGTTTTTGTCTTTCATTTTGTTAATATGGTATATCACATTTATTGATTTTCATATGTTGAACCATCTTTGCATCCCAGAATAAATTCCATTTTATCATGGTGAATGATTCTTTTAATGAGCTATTGAATTTTGTCTACTGGTATTTTGTTGAAGATTTTTGCATCTGTGTTTATTAGAGATATTGGCCTATAATTTTCTTTTCTTACAGTGTTCTCTTCTGACTTTGGTATCAAGGTAATGCAAGCCTTGTAAAATAAGTTTGGAAGTATTCCCTCCTCTATAATTTATTTGGGAAAGTTTAGAAAGGACTAGTTTTAGTTCTTGTTTAAATGTTTTGCTGAATTCAGCAGTGAAGCCATCTAGGTCCTGGGTGTTTCTTTGATGGGAGACTTTTCATTACTGATTCAATATCCTTAATCATTACTGGTCTGTTCAGATTTTCTCTTTCTTCATGATTCAGTATTGGTAGGTTGTATGTGTCTAGAAATTTGTTCATTTCTTCCCGGTTCAATCCTTTGGCATATAATTGTTCATAATATTTTCATATCATCCTTTGCATTTCTGTGGTATCCATTGTAATGTGTCTCCTTGTTTTTTTTTTGTTTTGTTTTGTTTGTTTTTTGTTTTTTGTTTTCTTTGAGACAGAGTCTCCCTCTGTTGCCCAGGCTGGAGTGCAGTGTGATGATCTTGGCTTTGCAACTTTTGCTTCCCAGGTTCAAGCGATTCTCGTGCCCCAGCCACCCAAGTAACTGGGATTACAGGTGTGCTCCACCATGCCTGGCCTTTTTTTTTTTTTTTTTTGTATTTTAGTAGAGATAAGGGTTTGCCATGTTGGCCAGGCTGGTCTCCAACTCCTGGCCTCAAGTGATCCATCCGTCTTGGCCTCCCAAAGTGCTGGGATTATAGGTGTGAGCCACCTCACCTGGCCTCCTCATTCATTTTTTATTTGATTTATTTGTCTTCTTTCTTTTTTTTAGTCTAGTTACAGGTTTGTTGATTTCATTTATTTTTTTCAAATAACTAACAGAATTTTGATAGTCTTTTGTATTTTTTTCTAGCCTCTATTTTATTTATTTTTGCTCTGATTTTTACTATTTCTTTTGTTCTGCTAACTGTGGGCTTAGTGTATCTTTTTTTCTATTTCCTTGAGGTACAACATTAAGTCTTGTATTTGAGATCTCTCTTCTTTTTTGATGTAGGCATTTATTGCCATTTCCTCTTAACACTGCTTTTGCTGCATCCCATAAATTTGGTTATGTTATCTTTCCATTTCATTTTCTTAATATATTTTTAAATTTTCCTTTTGATTTCTTCTTTGACACATTGGCTGCTCAGGAGCTTGTTACCATTCAAGTTCTTTGTTCATTTCTTGACCACATTGTTGGCTTGTTGTTGTTGTTGTTGAGTTGGAGTTTTTTATATATTTTAGATATTAACCTTTTATCAGATATATGGCTAGTAAATGTTTTCCTCTTCCCGTGGGTTGCCCCTTTACCATTGATTATCATTTGATGCACAAAAGTTTTATATTTTTATATAGTGCAAGTTATCTATTTTTTCCTATATTGCTTGTGTTTTGGGGATCACATTCAAGAAATCGTTGCCAGATCCAAGGTCATGAAGAATCGTTCCTATGTTTTCTCCTAAGTTTTAGGGTTTTCACTTTTATGTTAGATTTTGGATCCATTTTGAGTTAATTTTTGTATATATGTAAGTTAAAGGTCCGAGGTCATTGTTTTGTGATGAGTCAATATCTAGATTTCCCAAGACCATTTTAAAAAAGATTGTCCTCTCTCAATTAAATGGTCTTGGTAACTTTTCCAAAAATTACTTGATATATACAGTCATGCACCACATAACAACATTTCTGCCAACAACAGACTGCATATATGATGGTGGCTCCAGCAATTATGTAACATACTACACAGGTTTGCAGCCTAGGAGCAAGAGGCTATACCATATAGGCCAGGTGTGCCATAGGCTACACCATCTAGGTTTGTGTAAGCACACTCTCTGATATTCACACAGCACAATCACCTAACAACCCTTTGCTCAGAACAATGTTGATCAATGCATGGCTGTACGTGCAAGTTCATTTCTGGGCTCCCTGATCTAGTCCATTGGTCTATATGTCAGGCACCTTTTAAAATCAGAAGTTCATTATTTAATGTTTGATCCTGTATCCCAATTTTTTAAGTTTGCTATATCATAACCCCCATTTATAAAAATGTGTATGTGTGCCCGTGTGTCTGTTTGTGTGTGTGTCTGTGTAAGAGAGAGAGAATGAGAGAAAGAGAGAGAGAATAGGCATACCTATGGAAAAATAGTGGAACTAAATTAGACAAAATATTTTTTTTTTTTTTTGAGACGGAGTCTTGCTCTGTCGCCCAGGCTGGAGTGCTGTGGCCGAATCTCAGCTCACTGCAAGCTCCGCCTCCCGGGTTTACGCCATTCTCCTGCCTCAGCCTCCGGAGTAGCTGGGACTACAGGCGCCCGCCACCTCGCCCGGCTAGTTTTTTGTATTTTTAGTAGAGACGGGGTTTCACCGTGTTAGCCAGGATGGTCTTGATCTCCTGACCTCGTGATCCGCCTGTCTCGGCCTCCCAAAGTGCTGGGATTACAGGCTTGAGCCACCGCGCCCGGCCGACAAAATATTAATGGATGCTATCTTTAGCTGGATTATCACGTGTGGTTTGTGTATTCTTCTAAAAACTTTCCTTGCCCACATTTTCTGGAATAAACATGTTTAGAAGAGTTTTTCAAGTGAATGTTACTTGGCCTTCCCTGAAATACGAAGGGACGAACAAATACAAAAGGATGTTTGAGAGGTGAGAGCCACAAGAAAGATGAGGGTTCTGTTTAGCTTGCGTGCCTGGGTTCAAGGGAATGTGAGTGGATCCTGGGAGGGGTGAGCACTGGAAGCCACTCACACCCATCCCTGCTTTGTCCCCACAGGTCTCAGCTGACTGTGCTCTGATCACCCGACAATCCCCAGTTCCCCAGCGAAGAGCGGCCCCACAACAAAAGAGATCCAGCCCCACAGAGGGACTGTGTCCGCCTGGTATGTTTAAGATGGGTCTCGGATCCTTGCCCCTCCTCCCCTTGTCTCCATGAGCTTCCAGTCTGTTTCCCTTGCACTTCCTGGTTCTTTACGCCACAGAGAGGCATTGGGTGCCTCCAGCTCTAGGCTCTGTCCTTCTAGAGCCTTCCTGCTAGGATGGTATCAAGACACACAAATGAATGAGACAGCCAAAGAGACTGATAGGCACCTTGAGGGAGAATTGAGTGGAACAGAGATGGGGCTGGTGAGGCCTCCAGGCAATGGTGACTTTGGGTTGACATCCGGAGGTGGGCAGGGCCAGAGGTGCAGAGAACCAGGAAGAGTGCTCCTAGGAGGGTTCCACTGGAACAATTGTCGGGGGTCAGGAGTTGGGGAAGATGGAGCAACGGCAGGGGACTACTGTGGGGAGTGGAGGGTTACGAAGTTAGAGAGACAGGTGGGTTCAAATCCTACACAGAGGAAGTTGGATTTTCTTTCGCGAGTGATGGATGTCCCTGAGAAGTTTTCAGCAGAGGGCCACCAGCATTGGATGTGCATCCTGAGTGCCCACTCCTGGATTGAAGTGGAGCAAGACAGGAAGAAGGTGGAGGGCCTTGAGTGTGAGGCCCTCCCCTGGGATGTTACGTGGTGCCCTGTAAGGTCATTTGAGCCCCGAGAGATGCAGCAGGACCCTGGCCTGAAGTGTGCTTGGTTCACCTCGCACTTCTTTCCCTCTTTCCCCTGCGTGTATGAGGTAAGAATCGATTGCTGCATGAAGGTTTCCAGGGCTGGCAAGTGTGGCAAGCAGTGGCTTGTTAAATCCATTTACAAATTTGCATTTCTTTTCCATGACTAAGGGCAACAGGAAAGGCTTGCCTAAGGGCAAACTCATTGCACGAGTGGGCTTGTCAGGAGCAGAGCATGGAGAAGGAAGAACCCAGTGTGAAGCAGACACAAACTCATCTGTAAATGCTCCTATTGCTGTGGTCCAGAGTCAAGACCAGGGAGCAGGACAGGAATAGGAAGAATTCAAGAAGTATTTGGGGTGTGGATGGATGACATGTGGGGAATGAGGACAATCAAGGCAACAAACTCAACTGCTCAGGGTAACTTGGCCTCTGAGGGGACAGTGTGTGGCAGGGCTAGCAGTGCACATTTGGGGACCCTAGCACATAGGTGATGCTTGAAGCCTCTGTCTTGAGGGTGCCCCCTGGAAGAAGCTGTAAATACTGAGAAGGAGGGGCACAACTGAGCCCATTAGGATTTGCAGTTGGAGACGATAGACCAGGGAGACAGGACTGCAATGGGCTGAGCAGGAGCAGTTGGAGAACTTCCATCCTAGAGAGGAGATGGCCCTTCCAACCACAGGGAGCAGGCCATAGCAAGCATCGAGGACTGAGACGTGAAAACTCCTCGAAATGTGCATTTCTCTTCCTGTGAATGAGGTCAAGAATCTGTTCATGACACAGACACCATTTGTACACGGGTTCTGCTAGGTTTTCTTCACTCCTTGTAAGAGGTTAGGTTTTTTCTTTGTTTGTTCGTTTTAATCATTGAGTCACATGAATTCTTACAGATTAGGGAAATTATGCATTGATTGATTGATTGACTGATTGATTGATCGAGATAGGATTTCACTCTGTTGACCAGGCTGGAGTGCAGTGGCAGGATCATAGTTCACTGTAGCCTTAACTGCTTGGGCTCAAGTGATCCTCTCACCTCGGCCTTCCAAAGTGTTGGGATTACAGGCGTGAGCCACTGCGCCGGGTCCAAACTTCTAACAAAAATTCCCATATAATGCCAGGCGCGGTGACTCACACCTGTAATCCCAGCACTTTGAGAGGCCAAGGTGGACAAGGAGTTCAAGAACACTTGAGGCCAGGAGTTCAACACCAGCCTGACCAACAAGGCGAAACCCTGTTTCTACTAAAAATGCAAACATTAGCTGGGTGTAGTGGCATGCCTGTAGTCCCAGCTACTTGGTAGTCTGAGGCAGGAGAATTGCTTGAACCCGGGAAGCAGAGGTTGCAGTGAGCTGAGATCGCACCATTGCACTTCAGCTTGCGTGACAGAGTAAGACCCTGTCTCAAAAAAAAAAAAAAAAAAAAAAAAAAAAAAAAAAAAAAAAAAAAAAAATTCATATATATTTGCAGTCATTTTGTGGTTTTCTATTTTATAATTAAGTCATTGAGCCACCTGGACTTTATTTTGTTGTAAGAGGCAAGTAAGGAAGACACTTTATTATTTTCCAGCCACCTTTTTAGTTGCCCCAACACTATTATTAAATAATCACATTTTTATCAGTGACATGAATCACTATCATTATGTATGATACTTACATTATGTATGATAATAATGTATCATTATGGTACATTATTAAGTAAGATTTGTGTAATTTGGGTTTTTTAGAATGTCTTTCAATACTAATAAAAATAATTCAGGAATCTTGTGGGTAGCATATAGATGATTATGGTCTATTTTTTGCTTTTGTTTTACTCACTCTACCAATCTCTGCCTTTTAATTGCAGAGTTTAAACTATTTTCAGTTAACATAGTTATTGACAAGAAAGGATTTGTTTCTGTTCTTCAACTATTTGCTTTCTTTATGTCTTATATATATTTTGTTCCTCCCTTACCACCTTTTAAAAAAACTTTAGTTTATTTCTTGGCATGTACCATTTTGACTTACTTCTTTTCTTTTCTGCACATTTTAAAATGTATTTTCTTTTTTTCTTAAACATATATTTTGTATATGTATATCTTTAATAAATTATATTTAAATATATACTTATTTTAATATAGATATCTTAAAGATATGTATGTATATATTTATCTTAAACATATATATCTTTTATATATATAATATATATATATAGAGAGAGAGGGTCTGCTCTGTCACTCAGGCTGGAGTGCAGTGTTGTGATCTCGGCTCACTGCAGCCTATGGCTGCTGGGTTTAAGCGTTTTTCCTGCCTCAGCCTCCTGAGACAAGGAGTAGACACCACGCCTGGATAATTTTTGTATTTTTAGTAGAGACGGGGTTTCACCATGTTGGCCAGGCTGTCTCAAACTCCTGACCTCAAGTGATCCACCTGCCTTGGCCTCCCAAAGTGTTGGGATTACAGGCGTGAACCATGCACCCAGCCAAAAATTTATTTTCTTACTGGTTTCTTGAAGATTACAGTTACCTTCTTAAGTGTCTAAAAAGGTAGTTTTATAATCCCGGCATAATTTCATTGCAATCCAAATACTGTGCTCCTGTACAGCTCCATCTCTCCAGCTTCCTGTTGTTGCTGTCATAGATCACATCCTTGCACACTGTGTGACCACTGACGTCGATATTAAGGACGTGTATATGTATGGAGCAAAGCTGACTGGTGATGGTTGATTTTACATGTCAACTTGGTTACCCAGATACTTGGCCAAATATTATCCTAGATGTTTCTGTGAAGGTGTTTTTTGTTGTTGTTGTTTTTAGATGGGATTAACGTTTAAATCAGTGGACTTTGAGTCAAGCAGATTACCCCCATAATGTTGGCAGGTCCCATCTAATCCGTTGAAAGCCTCAATAGAAAAAAGAGTGACCTCCACCAAGAAAGAGGGTGTTCTGCCAGCAGGCAGCCTTCAGACCTGAGCTGTGACGCATCTCTGCTGGCCTATCCTGTACCTTTTGAAATTGCCAGCCTCCACAGTTAAGTGAACCAATTCCTTAGGATAAATCTCTGTCTCTCTAGAGCAAGGGCCCCTGACCCCCAGGCCATGGACCAGTACTGGTCCGTGGTCTGTTAGGAACCAGGCCACACAGCAGGAAGTGAACTGTAGATGAGTGAGGATTACCGCCCGAGCTCTGCATGCCGTCAAATCAGCGGCAGCATTAGACGTCATAGGAGTGCGAACCCTATTGTGAACTCCGCATTCGAGAGACCTAGGCTGCGCACTCATTATGCGAATCTAATGCTTGATGATCTGTCACTGTCTCCCATCACCCCCAGATGGGACCGTCTAGTTCCAGGAAAACAAACTCAGGGCTCCCACTGATTCTACATTATGGCGAGTTGTATAATTATTTCATTATATGTTACAATGTAATAGTAATAGAAATAAACTGCACAATAATGTAACATGCTTGAATCATCCTGAAACCATCCCCATTCCCCCAACTCCAGTCCATGGAAAAATTGTCTTTCAGAAAACCAGTCCCTGGTGGCAAAAACGTTGGAGACCCCTGCTCTAGAGAGCCCTGACTAATACAGGATTTTTAAAGATTTGAAATTCTTTTAAACCATACTTAATGTCCAAGTAACGGAAATAATAAGATTGTATTTCCACCTAACATAATACAGCTATCCTATATACAACTGAAAACGCACTAACCCTTTCTCCAGAAAAGGATGCAAAGTCCTTGAGTGGTGTTTACTCCTCTCCTTGATACCCTGGAACGTAAATACTATAGAGTGAACAATACTTAAATACTATGATATAAATTCAAAATATCTTATGTCATGTAACAAGGGGATAAGAGAAGGAAGAAAACACAGATATTTGCTTAACATATATTTACACATAAGCACACACATATAACACAATAAGGAAGAAATACTTATAATGATTACAGTCCTTGTTTCCATAGCTGGTCATGTCATTGTAGCTGGTATTTATAAGAAGCTTCTTTTGCTGTGCATTCTGTATTCCCCGTGCCCTCACTAAGCACCTCAGCTGGTCATGGCTCTATGCCTGGTAGAGTGAACCAACCTTCATTCCTGAAGCCTCAGAGCTATTAGTGGTCTTGCCTTAATTGGGTTGTGATAGTTTTCCATTGACTTTAATCACAGGGCATGCTAATACTAAGAGATGCCCTAAGGAGTCTCCTGCATTCTAAACATCCTCTTCCTTACATCCATTGTGGAATAACAGTCCAATTTCCCCTTTGATTTCCCCTTTGTGGTCAGAATCAGTCAATCCAGCCAGGAGGGTTTGTGTAACTGGTTTTTGCCTGTTGATTCAGAGGCATGAGGAACCCAAAGTGGCCAAGTGGCAGTCTTAACTTCAAGTTACATGGAATCATTGTTGTGTCTCCTCATGGAATCATTCCTCCCTCTGAAACTCAGAGTTCTAGCAAAGCATAAAGTCGAGGAACCAGGCAGCAAAAAATTTGCTACCGGGCCACGAAGGGTAATGTGGAATGGGGCCACTCCTACTTCCGCCCCTAGATTCCTGGACACATGAATCCTAGCAATGGAAGACCCAACCCCCTGTATTGGAGGATAATTCAGAGCATAGACAGCCTCCTGGAGAACCTTGTTGCAGCCCTTCAAGGTACTGCCATCCAGCTGACATTATAAATGAGTCTTCAAAAGGCCGTATCCTACCATCTTATCAAGCCAGCAGCTTTGAGATGGTGGGGAACATGGTAAGACCAGTAATTCCATGAGCACAGGCCCGTTACAGTGGGCAATGCATGTGCCATCAAGTGAGTCTCTCAATCAGAAGCAATGCTGTGTGAATACCATGACTGTGGATAAGGCATTCTGTGAGTCCACAGAGGATGGTTTTGACAGAAGCATTGCGTTCAGGGAAGGGAAGTCTATGTGCAAAATAAGCTTCTCTTCCAGTAAAAATGCTGCCCTCTCCATGATAGAAATGGTTCAGTGTAATAATCAACCTGCCACCAGGTAGCTGGCACATTGACCCTCTGAATGGTGCTATCTCAGAGACTCAGTGTTGGCCTCTCCTGCCTGTAGACTGGGCGCTCAGTAGCAGCAGCAGCCAGGTTGGCCTTGGTGAGGGAAGTCTGTATTGTTAAGCCCATATGTAATCTCCATCCCTGCCACCACGCACACTTTGTTCATGAGTCCATTGAGTGATGACGGGTGGCTGGGAAAGACCTGACTGGTATCCACAGAACAGGTCATCCTATCCACCTGATTATTAAAATCCTTCCCGGCTAAGATCACTTTTTTATCTATTCAGAGAGGTCTATCCACACACCTCTTCCCCAGACTTCCTTGTTATCAGTTTTCCTTCTGAGTCTCTGACTGTCCAGCCAAATCATTGACCAGAGCTCATGAATCAGTATATAACCGCATGTCTAGCCATTCTTCCCTCTGAGCAAAATGAACAACCAGGTGCACTGCTCAGAGTTCTGCCCAGTGGAGTGATCTCTCGTTTTTTTTTTTTTTTTTCAGATGTAGTTTCGCTCTTGTTGCCCAGGCTAGAGTGCAATGGCATGGTCTTGGCTCATTGCAACCTCTGCATCCCGGATTCAAGCGATTCCCCTGCCTCATCTTCCCAAGTAGCTGGGATTACGGGCATATGCCACCATGCTTGGCTAATTTTGTATTTTTAGTAGAGATGGGGTTTTACCATGTTGGTTAGGCTGGTCTCGAACTCCTGACCTCAGGTCATCAGCCCACCTTGGCCTCCCAAAGTGCTGGGATTACAGGCGTGAGCCACTGCACCCCATCTAGAGGATTTCCTTTCACCACTATCCTTCAGGGATGTCCCAAACAGTGGATGTGATGCTGCAAATGTCCACTCTAAGTATTACCTGTATGTGGTGCAGAACCATCTGTAAACCTTCTTCTGGCAACTGACCATAGCGAATATCTCATGAGGCCATAAGTGCAGGTCGGGCAAAAGAAAGTAATATCACAGGAGTGGGGATCACGGGCACTTGGGCCACTTCTTCATGTAACCTTCTTGTGCCTTCAGGGCCTGCTTAAGCCCAATTTTGTATATATACTAATTACATTTGAAAATGGAAATGGAAATTTCAGGCTGTATGTGCCCAAACTTATGACTTGGTAGGCAAAATAACACTCAGTTCACGATGAGCAGTCAGGTCGTAGAGTAATTTGGTGGCCTATGGTTAACATTCAGTCTGCCCTAAGGCCCAGAAGCAAGCCAAGAGCTGTTTCTCAAAAGGAGAGTAGTTATTTGCAGAGGATGGCAAGTCTTTGCTCCAAAACCTAAGGGCCTGTGCTGTGGTTGACCTAGAGTGGGCTACCAAAGGTTCAAAACAGTATTGCTGTCTGCCACCAATACTTCAAGCACCATTGGGTCTGCTGGGTCGTATGGCCCAAGTGACAGAAAAATGTCTACAGCAGCCTGGACCTGTTGCAGAGCCTTCTCTTGTTCTGAGCACCACTCAAAACTGGCACATTTTCAGGTCACTTGATAAATAGGCCAGAGCAATACACCCAAATGAGGATTATGTTACCACCAAAATCAAAATAAGCACACTAGGCATTGTGTCATTTTCGTGGTTGTTGGGAGCGGGGGGTGGCAGATACAACAATTTATGTTTTATCTTAGACTATCTTAGAAGAGAAGGAATATGCTTTTTGTGTTTTTTTTGTTTTTGTTTTTTGGTTTTTTTTTTTGTTTGTTTTTTGTTTTTTAGAGGTGGAGTCTTGCTCTGTCGCCCAGGCTGGAGTGCAGTGGTGTGATCTCGGCTTACTGCAAGCTCCGCCTCCTAGGTTCATGCCATTCTCCTGCCTCAGCCTCCCTAGTAGCTGGGACTACAGGCGCCCGCCACCTCGCCCGGCTAATTTTTTGCATTTTTAGTAGAGACGGGGTTTCACCGTGTTCGCCAGGATGGTCTCGATCGCCTGACCTCGTGATCCGCCTGCCTCAGCCTCCCAAAGTGTTGGGATTACAGGCGTGAGCCACTGCGCCTGGCTGAGAAGGAATATTTTATGCCCCACACTATTCAATAACTAGGAATTTGCTTCCTAATTGTTGTCCTTCTACTGAGGTAGAAGGCCCTTAAAATTTTGTCAGATTTATTTCCCATCCCCTGACATGCAAATGTGTTACGAGTAAGTCAAGAGTAATTGCTACTTCTTGCTCATGAGGTTCAATCAGTATAATGTCATCAATGTAATGGATCATCTTGTGTGATGTCTTGTGGAAGGGAAAGGCCATCAATATCCCTGCAGGCCAGATGTGGTGGCTCATGCCTGTAATCCCAGCACTTTGGGAGGCCAAGGTGGATGGGTCACTTGAGGCCAGGAGTTCTAGACCAGCCTGGCCAACATGGTGAAACCTCATCTCTACTAAAAATACAAAAATTAGCTGGATGTGGTGGCGCACATGGGTAATCCCAGCTACTTGGAGGCTAAGGCATGAGAATCGCTTGAACCCAGGAGGTGGAAGTTGCAGTAAGCTGAGATCATGCCACTGTACTCTAGCCTGAGAGACAGAGCAAGACTCTGTCAAAAAAAAAAAAAAAAAAAAAAAGAAAAGAAAAAAGAAAAAAGCACTGCAAACTAAATTATGACATAGGGCTGCAAGTTGATGCATCCCAGAGATAGGATAGTGAAGGTATATTGCTGGCCTTGCCAACTGAAAGCAAACTGCTTCTCTGGGAGTCCTTATTGACAGCTATAAACAACAAAGCATTTGCCAGTTCATTACCTGCATACCAGGTACCAGGGTGACAGGGATGTGGCCATTTGCTCAAACAATGAAACCACATCTGGTACAGCAGTTACAACTGGAGTCTCAACCTGGTTAAGCGTGTGATAATCCACTGTCATTCACCAAGATCCAACTGTCTTTGGCACAAGCCAAATAGGCAAGTTCAATGGGCATGTGGTGGGAATCACCACAGATGCATCCTGGATGGTGGTAATGATCTCTGCAATCCCTCCAGGAGTGTGGCATTGCTTTTGTTTTTTTGTGCTTTACAGGTGGGGTATCACTCTGTCACCCAGGCTGGAGTGCAGTGGCATAATCAGCACCCACTGCAGCTTGAACTCCTGGGCTCAAACAATCCTCCTGCCTCAGCTTCTTGAGCAGCTAAGACTACAGGCATGTACCATCATACCTGGATAATTTTGTATGTGTGTGTACAGATGGAGTCTCACTACGTTGCCCAGGCTGGTCTTAAACCCCTGGCCTCAAGCAATCCTCCTGCCTTGACCTCCCAGTGTGCTGGAATTACAGACATGGGCCACCATGCCCATCTGGTATTGCTTTTGATGTACTGTTTTTTTTTTTTTTTTTTTTTTTTTTTTAAGTAAATGCAAATCTGGTGGCTTCCACCTGGTCTTTTCCACCATAATAGTCTTCACTTCTCATGTCAGGGAATGAAGGTGGGGATTGTGCCAGCTGCTGAGTATGTCTATTCCAATTATGCATACTAAAATGGGGAAATCAGACAGGATGGGTTTGGGGACCCACCGGCCCCTTTCTGAGATGGACTTGAGCTTAGTTTTAGTAATGCCAACATAATTTCAATGGTATGCAAACACTGTGCTCCTGTACTTCTCCATCTTTCCTCCTCCATCTGGTGGTTGTCATAGATTACATCCTTGTACATTGTGTGCCTATTAACATCAATTTGTAATTATTGTTTTCTGCATTTGCTCTTTAAATCATATCAGTAAACAAGAGGATTTACAAGCCAAATGTACCACAATACTGTGCTACAGACTGAATTGTGTCTCCCAAAATCATATGTTGAAGCCTTACTATCCAATGTGATGGTATTTGGAGATGGTGCCTTTGGGAAGTAATTGGGTTTAGATGAGGTCATGAGGGTGAGGCCCTCATAATGGGATTAGTGCCTTTTTAAGAAAAGACACCAGACAACTTGCGCGCTCTCTCTCTCTTCTCGTGTGCACAAGGAAGAGGTTACGTGAATGCACAGCAAGATGGTGGCCATCTCTAGAACTATGAGAAGTAAATGTCTATTGTTTAAGCCATTTGGTCTATGGTATTTTATTATAGCAGCCTGAGTAGCTGTGTACCAACAGTTATATTTACCTATATCATTACCTTTTCCAGTATTCTTTGTCTCTTCATATGCCTTTGAGCTATTACCTAATGTCATTACATTACCTCCTAAGCGACTCCTTTTAGCATTTCACAGGGCAGATCTACTAGTAATGTGCTCCATTACCTTTCACTTATCTAAGAATGTCTTAATTTCTTATTCATTCTTGAATGATAGTATTGCTGGATATCAAATTCTTGGTTGCAGGATTTTGTGTGTGTTTTTGGTTTTTGGCACTTTAAATATGTTACCCACTCCCTTCTGGCCTCTATGGTTCCTGGTGAGAAATTAGCTAATAACCTTATTGGGGTTCCCTTGTACATACTGAGTGGGCCACTTGCTGCTTTCCGGATTTTCTGTTTGTGTTGGGCTTTTGTCCATTTGACTATAATGTGTCTCAGTGTAGTTCTCTTTTAACTTATCCTGCTTGGAGATCATTGAGCTTCTTGGATATGCAGACAAATGTTTTTCAAAAGTCTTGCACCTCGTTGTTAAATATTATTCCTAAATGTTTTATTTGTTTTTATGTCATTGTCAATGAAAGTGTTTTCTTAATTTCCTTTTTGGATTGTTCTTTGCTACTGCGAAATTTTACACTGAAAACTATCAAACATTGCTGTAAGAAATTAAAGAAAACCAAAATAAACAGGAAGATATTCCATGTTCATAGATCAAAATGGTGTTAAATTACCCAAAGCAATATACAGATTCAATGCAATCCCTATCAAAATCTCAGTGGTGTTATTTTAAAAATGGAAGAACTTATATTCAAAGTCGTATGGAATTAAAAAGGACTTACTGACCAAAAACAATCTGGTAAAAGAAAAGCAGAGTTGGCGGGACTCACACTTTTCAATTTTGAAACACATCTTCATTCCGGGGCAGCTTTAGTCCCTCTTTCTTTGGATCATTCTTTGGCTCTGTAGAGATTCCTCCCATTTTCTTCCCATGGCTGATGGTGTGAGCTTAAATTTTGACGGCTTTTCCCATTGTTCTATGACTTCTGCTCCTGGTGTATCTTCCCCTGGCTAGGAGCTCATTCAGAACAGGTATTAGGACATTATTCTGTGCATTTTAAAGGTCTAAATGGCACTGTCTAATGTAGTAGTCCCTAGGCCCATGTGATTGCCAATCACTTGAAATATGCGAGGCGGGTGGATCACGAGCTCAGGAGTTCAAGACCAGCCTGGCCAAGATGGTGAAATCCCGTCTCTACTAAAAATACAAAAATTAGCCGGGTGCGGTGGCAGGTGCCTGTAATCCCAGTTACTAGGGAGGCTGAGGCAGGAGAATCGCTTGAACCCAGGAGGCGGAGGTTGTAGTGAGCTGAGATCACCGTACTCTAGCCTGGGCAACAGAGCAAGACTCCATCTCAAAAATAAAAAAGAAATAAATATGCTACTGCAAATTGAGATGTGCCTTGAGTTGAAATATACGCAGGATTTGAAGACATACTATGAAAAAAATGCTGTAAAATATCTCAACGTTTTACGTGGATTACATATTTAAGTGATATTATCTGGGGTACATTAAATTAAAATGCATTATTAAACTTAATTTTACCCGTTCTCACTTTTTTTAATGTGCTGAGTGTGAATTTAAATTTCTTATGTGGGCTGGGCACGTGGCTTACACCTGTATTTCCAGCACCTTGGGAGTCCAAGGAGAGTGAATCACTTGAGCCCAGGAGTTTGAGACCAGCCTAGGCAAAATGGTGAAATCTCATCTCTACAAAAAACAAAAGTACACAAAAAAATCAACCCGGTGTGGTGGTGTGCACCTGTAGTCTCAGCTATTTGTGGGTGGGCGAGGGGGGCGTCTGGGAGGTCAAGGGTGCAGTGAGCTGAGATCACACCACTGCACTCCAGCTTGGGCTATAGAGCAAGACCCTGTCTAAATAAATAAATAAATAGGCCGGGCGCAGTGGCTCACGCCTGTAACCCCAGTACTTTGGGAGGCCGAGGCAGGTGGATCACAAGGTCAGGAGATCGAGACTAGCCTGGCCAATATGGTGAAACCCTGTCTCTACTAAAAAAAATACAAAAATTAGCCAGGTGTGGTGGTGCGTGCCTGTAGTCCCAGCTACTCAGGAGGCTGAGGCAGGAGAATCACTTGAACCCTGGAGGCGGAGGTTGCAGTGAGCCAAGATCGTGCCACTGCACTCCAGCCTGGGTGACAGAATAAGACTACGTCTCAAAAGTAAAAAATAAAATAAAATTAAATAAAATAAATAAATGTGTGGCTTATATTTCTTTTTTCTTTTCTTTTTTTTTTTTTTTTTTAGACGGAGTCTCGCTCTGCCACCCAGGCTGGAGTGCAGTGGCCGAATCTCAGCTCACTGCAAGCTCTGCCTCCCGGGTTTACGCCATTCTCCTGCCTCAGCCTCCCGAATAGCTGGGACTACAGGCACCTGCCACCTCGCCCGGCTAGTTTTTTGTATTTTTTAGTAGAGACGGGGTTTCACCGTGTTAGCCAGGATGGTCTCGATCTCCTGACCTCGTGATTCGCCCGTCTTGGCCTCCCAAAGTGCTGGGATTACAGGCTTGAGCCACTGCGCCTGGCCCGTGGCTTATATTTCTTTTGGCAATGCTGGTTTAAGGTGTGTAAATGCAGAATTGACAAACTGACCAAGCAAGATAGAGATTTCCCTGTTTGGGTTCCACACATCCCTGAAAAAGCAGTCCCCCAGCCACCACTGCCAGCTTCTGGGAATCCTGTGACATTTCATTCACCAGCTTTTCTCTCCCCTCCCAGGACACCATATCTCAGAAGACAGTAGAGATTGTATCTCCTGCAAATATGGACAGGACTACAGCACTCACTGGAATGACTTCCTTTTCTGCTTGCGCTGCACCAAGTGTGACTCAGGTACAGAACATAAGGACCCCATGCCTAAAGGTGGAATGCAGGGTGATGACATAAAAGTTGTAGCTAAAATGGGATCAGGAGACCTAGATACTGGTCCACCTTGGTCTTCGTCATACTTTGTTCCACGAGTTTGTCTTCGAATTTTTAGTAAATAAAACAGGCCAGGCACAGCGGCTCATGCCTGTAATCTCAACACTTTGGGAGGCATCGCTTGAACCCAGGAGTTTGAAACCATCCTGGGCAACATGAGAAACCCCGTCTCTACAAAAATATAAACATTAGCCAGGCATGGTGGTGTGTGCCTGTATTCCCAGCTACTTAGGAAGCTGAGGCAGGAGGCTCTCTTGAGCCCGGGAGGTGGAGGTTGCAGGGAGCCGAGATTGTGTCACTGCACTCCAGCCCAGGCAACAGAGCAAAACCCGTCTCAGTAATAATAATAATAATAATAATAATAATAATAATAATAATACAGAAATTATTTGTATAATGTATGCTACATGGTAAGAAAACCTTCTAGACTGTCAGCTGCAAAGGGGTGGGGCTATGAGCCTGGCCGAGTGCACAGGGCTGGGTCTCAGCGGTGGCACGGGTCTGCTTCAGGACCAGGCTCTCTCCCCCGGGCTCTGTGCTCTTGGCAAGTGCTCGGCCTCACTCATCGTTCCGGTTCTCAGGCCTCTCCCTCCTCCCCAGCAGGCCGGGCCTTGGGAAATCACCCAAGGGCTCCTCTCCTTGCAGTCTCTCAGGTGATGCCTTGCACTTCCCTTGCTACTGACCGTATGATCTAAACGATGCTTGTTCCCTAAACAATGCTTTCCCCTAATCTCATGTAATAAATAATGAATTGTGGTCCTTTTGTATGACTCTGAGTGTTGGCGACAGCTGAAGGGTGGGCGTCCTGTATGAGCCACGAGTGTGCTGGTGCAGAAAGTGGCCCTCAGAACTCCTTGGCGAACTGAATTAAGCTGAGTAGGAGGGTCTTGGGGTGGGGAGGAAGGGTCAAGGGACACATTAGGAAAACATATCCCAAAACCTTGTGCTCTGTCATCAGGTGAAGTGGAGGTGAATTCCTGCACCACGACCAGAAACACGGTGTGTCAGTGCAAAGAAGGCACCTTCCGAGAAGAAGATTCCCCCGAGATGTGCCGGAAGTGCCGCACAGGGTGAGACAGCAGCCAGGGGCTCCCAGCAGCTCCACAGAACCCCAAGAAGACCCAAGCCTCCTTGTACCCCTGTCTGTCCTCTGAGAGCACCCCCATGGGGCGTCCTTGAGTCTGCAGCTGCCCCTCCTGATCCCTCCGCCTGTCCCCACTCCTGCCCCCTGCAGCAGCCCTTCCCACCCCTCCCCAGCATGAGTCCCCTTGGCCAGGCTGACGTGTTCACTGACCACAGAAGGCCGTGACGTAGGGCCCATGATACTTTTAGGGGCCCATGAAATGATTTAATTTCTTTTGAAATGAGAAGAATGAGTAGAATGCAGCCAGGGATATATTCGTCTTTATACCAATTCAGCAATAAAATGTAATTTTTAACATTTTTTATGCAGGCAGGGGTCCATAAAGACAAAAGTGTCCACAGCCCACAAAAGGCATAATAAGGCCGTGGGTGGAGCTCCTTCAAGTTCCCGTGAGGACCTGAGCCCACCCAGCTGGCCTCGCCCCTGGCCCCTGATCCCTCAATAAGACCTGTCTTTTCTCTATTTGGGTTTTAGGGGCCAAGGGTAATTTGCTCTTCTCTGGCCCCCCTAGTATTTGCTGTGATTGGGAGGAATGGGCAGACAGGTGGGGACAAGAGCTTGCTTTTGTGGTTGACTGGAAGACCGGACTCAGCTTGTAGCCATAGGGACTTGTGACCTTCCCCTGGAGTGTGGCTCCTCCTAACGCAGCCTCCCCTGCAGCCCAGGGAAGCTCCGTGTGTGCCCAGCACAGAAGGCTCCTGGAGCTGCAGCTCTGACCCCAGAGCAGGGAGGCCGAGGGGCTGAAGTGCGCATGCTCAGACCCTTCCCCAGCCTCAACAAGGGAGCATAGTGGGACCCCCTGCAGACACGATGGGACTGCCCTTCCCCTGACGCCTTCTCAGGGACACTGAGCAGGGAGGGTGGCTCCTCTTTCATCGCACCTGGCCAGCTTTCCGTCAAGAGTCCCCCCTCTCCCTCCCTGTGTGTACCCAGGTGCCCCAGAGGGACGGTCAAGGTCAAGGATTGTACGCCCTGGAGTGACATCGAGTGTGTCCACAACGAATCAGGTACAAAGCACACTGGGGAAGCCCCAGCTGCAGAAGAGACAGTGACCAGCAGCCCGGGGACTCCTGCCTCTCCCTGTTTCCTCTCAGGCATCATCATAGGGGTCACACTTTTAGTCATCATGGTTGTGGCTGCGATTGTTTGGAAGACTTCACTGTGGAAGAAAGTCCTTCCTTACCTGAAAGGCGTCTGCTCAGGTAGGTGCTGGCTGAGGGCGGAGGCACTGGGCACTCTCTGCCCTGCCCCCTCCCACTCTATTCCCACAGACAGAAACGGCTGCCCCTCCCCCAAGTCTTAGTGTCTCCAGCCTGGCTGTATCTTCCTCCTGGTGGTCAACCCTATCCCCACATCCCAGGCACACCCCAGAACCCTGGTCTCATGAGTCCCTCTCCTGGAGCTGGGGGTCCCCTCATCTCCCAGCCAAGTCTAGGAGGGCAGGGCCAGTTCCTCCCACCTTCAGGCCCAGCCAGGCAGGGGGCAGTCAGCTCCTCAACTGGGTGACAAGGGTCAGGATGAGAAGTGGTCACGGGATTTATTCAGCCTTGTTCAGAGCAGAACACAGAGATTTTCCATGTGTTTGTTTTTACTCTAGTTCCCCTTCTCATCCCCCTTCCTCAGGGTGTCTCTGAGTTGTAAGACCCCATTCCTGTCCCCAGGCCCGGGGCTCCTTGTCCAGTGTCCCTGCCCCCAGCCCACCCCTGCGCCCCACTGTCCTCTGGGAGGGAGGTGCTGTGTGGGTCCCTCCCCGCCGGCTAAGGAGACTCCTTCTCTTTTAGGTGGTGGCGGGGACCCTGGGCATATGGACAGTGTGAGTAGGTTTCTCCAGGAGCTGGGGGCCCAGGAACTGCTTCCTGGGACAGCAGAACCTGGGTGGGTGGGTCCCCATTGTCCTCATGGCTGCCCTGACTCTCTAAAGTGGCCTGGGGGTTCTGGGCTGACTGTGGGGGACACATGGCTGTTTTGAGCACCGCATGTGCTGGTGAGCCCTGCTGCAGCCCCGGTGACACCCTCACCCCACAGCCTGCACCCTGGGGATGGGGTGTCTGCCTGAGCACAGCACTGGGGCCCTGGCCCCAGCAGCAGGTCCTGAATGTGCTGAGACTGGGCTGCCTGCGGTGACCTCACTGAGAGGGGGTGGAGATGGCGGGTCCAGCTGCATACTGGGGACCCTGCAGCGAGCCCTAGGTGTGGACTCCTGAGTCGACTCTGCCTTCCCAATGTTTTTTTCCAGAGCTCACGTTCCCCACAACAGCCTGGGGCTGAGGACAATGCCCTCAATGAGATCGTGAGTATCTTGCAGCCCACCGAGGTCCCTGAACAGGAAATGGAAATCCAGGAGCCAGCAGAGCAGACAGATGTCAACACTTTGTCCCCAGGGGAGTCAGAGCGTCTGCTGGTGAGTGGGGGACAGGTCATTTTGTTTCCCGGCCCGCTGCTTACCTGGGATTTCATAGACAGTGCAAGAGGGCAGTGCCTTAGCTCTCCTGGCCCAGGGGAAATGGAACCTGAAGGAGACAGGGGACTGCAGGGGACAAAGCGGCTGCACTGAGGTGGTGACTGTGCCAGTCTGCGGTACATCTGCTTCTTACTCCCTGTCCTGTCCTTGCTGTGTCCCCAGAGCCTGGAGCTCCAGAGGCAGAGTGGGGGTCACAGGGTTCGTTGATGACTGACTAAGGCTGCACAGTCTCCATCGTGTGCTCCTAACAGAACTCAAGGAGCCCTTGCTTGTAACAGCAGGAGTTTTAAATTTACTCTGAAATTGTTATTACATTGGACATATTTCAGAGTTTGTACGGCAGCTTCTAAAAAGCAGGATTCCGAGTCGATGCACAGAGGGCTTTTGTATTGGACGCTCGCACACAATCAGTTCATATCAATCCATCAGTTTTGATATGATACTGAGTAGGTGGGAAATCTGTATATACATTTATTGTTCATTGCTCGTAAGCACTGAAAGTCCTTCCCTTGAACATAGGATGAGACTATCCATTTTCTTGCAGTGTTTTATTTTTAATGATTTGATTTTTTTTTTTTTTTTTTTTTTTTTGTGACAAGGAGTCTCGCTCTGTCGCCCAGGCTGCAGTGCAGTGGCGCGATTCGGCTCACTGCAAGCTCCGCCTCCTGGGTTCATGTTATTCTCCTGCCTCAGCCTTCTGAGTAGCTGGGACTACAGGCGCCCACCACGCCCGGCTAATTTTTTGTGTTTTCAGTAGAGACAGGGTTTCACCGTGTTAATCAGGATGGTCTCGATCTCCTGACCTCATGATCCACCCGCCTGGGCCTCCCAAAGTGCTGGGATTACAGGCGTGAGCCACCGCGCCCGGCTAATGATTTGATTTTTAACATACCACAATATAATCTAAACAGAATTGAATTTTTGATTCAATATAAGCTGAGGAACTCCCTGAATTGTTCTGAGTCGCTGTTTCCTTCTTCCAAGCCCACTTAGCGACCAATTCTTCCTTTTCCCTCTGCCTTTGCCCTTTTGCCACCTCCTTTGCTACATGTCAAATGTTTACTTTTATTCTCTCTTCCTCTTCACTCTTTTTTTTTTTTTAAACTAGATCTTGTCCTTGAAAATATCAAATGTTTATGTGGGCAGTGATCTCTTCCACCTAGACTGTTTCTGTTTCTTCCTTGCATCTATACCACTTGCTTTTTAATAAAGAGAAGAGATTTTAAAAGGAAACAAATGAATAATGCCAATACTTCCTCCATGCTTATTAATCACTTTGAACATTTTTTTTTTTTTTTTTTTTGAGACAGGATCTTACTCTATCACCCAGGCTGGAGTGCAGTGGTACGATCTTGGCTCATTGCAACCCCTGCCTCCTGGGCTCAAGTCATCCTCTCACCTCAGCTTCCTGAGCAGCTGGGACTATAGGCATGTGCCACCATGTGCAGCTAACTTTTGTATTTTTTTGTAGTGACAGGGTTTGGTCATGTTGCCTAGGCTGGTCTCGAACTCCTGAGCTCAGGCAATTCACCCTTCTTGGCCTCCCAAAATGCTGGGATTACAAGCATGAGCCACCATGCCTGGCCTCATCATTTTTTGTTGTTGTTGTTTTTGTTTTTGTTTTTTTTGAGACAGAGTCTCGCTCTGTCGCCCAGGCTGGAGTGCAGTGGCGCAATCTCGGTTCACTGCGAGCTCCGCCTCCCGGGTTCACGCCATTCTCCTGCCTCAGCCTCCTGAGTAGCTGGGATTACAGGCGCCCACCACCACGCCCAGCTAATTTTTGTTTTGTATTTTTAGTAGAGATGGGGTTTCACAGAGTTAGCCAGGATGGTCTTGATCTCCTGACCTTGTGATCCACCCGCCTCAGCCTCCCAAAGTGCTGGGATTACAGGCGTGAGCCACCGTGCCCGGCCGGCCTGATCATTTTTAGAAAGCGGGTCACCCATTAGCCACACATCCACCAGAGTATGAAAAAACTCGATCACATCAAGAGTCTTCTTCACTCTTTCCCCAGGCTTCTGGCCCTTCTTATTTCAGGTAACTACAGTGGATAATTTCTTGAGATTCTTTGCTAAGCTCTTTATGCATATGCCATCTATGTACATACATGCATATGTATATATGTGGTATTGACATGAAAAGGATTATATCATGTACAACACCAAACAAAACTGTCTAATATGTTTTAATATCTTAGACAGCAAATATGTTTTCAAAATTATTTTTACACATCTTAAAATTTAGAATTAGATAAAATTTAGAATTACAAGATTTTCTCCAGCACCCACCACCCTGCCGCCACATAATCACTGGATGTTAAAAAATATTAATTTAAATTAATAAATGGTTCTAGGAATGATTGAGATCCTTTCAACATTCAATTTTATTATCAAAGGAGATAGTATTTCAAGTCTTTTGCTATAACTCAGTCAAGATTTGGGGGTTTATTTCAGATAAATTATTCCTATTCCTCATCAAAGATGTTTCTTTGCATTTCGGGTCTTCTTGTAAGTCCATTTTCTAACTCATTATGTCTGCTGCTACTTTTCTTTTCTTTCTTTTCTGAGATGGGTCTCACTCTGTCACCCAGGCTGGAGTTCAGTGGTACAATCATAGCTCACTGCAGCCTTGACCTCCTAAGGCCAAGTGATCCTCCTGCCTCAGCCTCCTGAGTAGCTAGGACGACAGTTTCGTGCCACCACACCCAGCTTTTATTTTATTTTATATTTTATTTTATTTTATTTTTATTTTATTTTAGAGACAGGGTCTCGCTATGTTGCCCAGGCTGGTCTCAAACTCCTGGGCTCAAGCAATCCTCACACCTCAGCCTCCCAGAGTGCTGGGATTACAGGTGTGAGCCACCATGCCCAGCCTCTGCTATGTGTTTTAACATTCATCAGGGCTGGGTGCAGTGGCTCACGCCTGCAATCCCAACAATTTGGGAGACTGAGCTGGGCGGATCACTTGAGGTCAGGAGCTTGAGACTAGCCTGGCCAATGTGGTGAAACCCTGTCTCTACTAAAAATACAAAAATAAAATACAAGGCGGGGCGCGGTGGCTCAAGCCTGTAATCCCAGCACTTTGGGAGGCCGAGACGGGCGGATCACGAGGTCAGGAGATGGAGACCATCCTGGCTAACACGATGAAATCCCGTCTCTACTAAAAAATACAAAAAGCTAGCCGGGCGAGGTGGCGGGCGCCTGTAGTCCCAGCTACTCGGGAGGCTGAGGCAGGAGAATGGCGTAAACCCGGAGGCGGAGCTTGCAGTGAGCTGAGATCCGGCCACTGCACTCCAGCCCGGGCGACAGAGCGAGACTCCGTCTCAAGAAAAAAATAAATAAAAATAAATAAATAAATAATAAATAAATAAATAAATAAATAAAATAAAATAAAATACAAAAATTAGCTGGGCATGGTGGCACACACCTGTAATCCCAGTTACTTGGGAGGCTGAGGCAGGAGAATCTCTTGAACCCAGAGGTGGAAGTTGCAGTGAGCCAAGATTGCACCATTGCACTCCAGCCTAGGAGACAGAGTAAGACTCTGTCTCAAAAAAAAAAAAAAAAGTCATCCGGACATATTCATTTTTAAGTATTACAATTTAAACCTTGGGGTTTTAAAAATATACACTCCTAATCCAGAATATTGACTGCTGTATTGGCCGCCTTCCGAGAGTCTTGCTCCTTTGTTTCCTGTCTTGTTGCCGGAACTTTCAGAACAATGTTCTGGAAGTGACGTGCTGCAGGTCTCGGGGCTGGCTGGTGGTCTGGTTCAGTACTGGACTGCAGGACTCCTGGCTCTGACCAGGATGTTCCACACTGTGTGTTACAGGAACTGGCAGCAGCTGCAGGGCCTCAGAGAAGGGGGCTGCTGGTTCCAGTGAATGAAAATGACCCCACTGAGAGTAAGTGTTTTGCTCCTGGAGATGCAGCAGGAATGGAGGGAATAGGGACAGTGTCCTAATTTCTGTCCCCATAGGTGTGAGGGCTTTTCCAGAGTATTCCATGGAGGAAGCAGGGGGTCCTGTGGTATAGACCATCTGGACCCTAAACTGTCTTCTCCCATCTCTTCTCCCCACTCTACCACATCCTCTTTGCACCCTATCAGTGACCCTAATGACTCTGTCCGTCCCCTTGTCCTCTCTCCTCCTTTGTTCAGGGACTGATGTAGCTCCTGCCCCAGGGACCTCCTGAGGGGCTGGCCTGTCCTGCACAGCAGCACTAACCCCAGGGGGCTAAGGAGCTCTTGACCTGTGCCTAAGCCCAATTTGCAGAGCTATTGTGTAAACGACATATGAATTCCAAAGACTCAATGCAGAAAAGAGTGGAAAATATTTCACTCATAATTTTTGTATATTGGTTGTATATTAAATTATATTTTAAATATATTCAGTACCATACATTAAAATGAATGTCGCTTGTTTCTGACGTTTTTTCAATGAGGCTGTTGGAAAACGTAGCCTCATGTTCCTGGCCCTGTCTATCTCTAAGGACGGCGGGGCGCATGATGTTGCACACACATCTCATTTAACCCCTCATTGTCCCGGGATCTGGGCAGCGTTGCTCAGTCTTCGGGTTTGCTTCTTGCTCAGAGTCTGTTTGCCTCCACCTAGCTCTGCCCCAGCCCCAGGAAATGAGGCCGAGCTGGGTGAAAACAGAGGTCCCCTGTCCCAGGCCCTGTGCTTTGCACAGATGCAGACATGGCCGCCCTGGGACCTGCTCCCATGGCAAGTGCAGCCCAGGCAGCCTCCTTCCTCTGAGCTCCCGCTGCAGCCACTCTCTCCCTCCCTCGGGCTCTTACCCATTTTGCTTTCTGCCTCTGTAGGGTTCATCCATCCTCCCCTGGTGGGTTCTCAGCTCTGTGTGAGGGCTGATTCTCTGATGACCTTGACTCCCCGAAGCACCTTGGGTGCGGGGGAGGCCGAGCAGTGTGGGCGCGCTTTCTGTGGATTGGAAGTGGGTGGGCGCTGGAGCGGCAGGTTTGCCGACACACAGGGCTGTCCAGGTTCGCCGCCTTGGGTTCTGGGCCTGATGTGGGATCCTCTGCCCTTTCTGAGTCCCAACTCAACTGGCTGTCTCTGTGGCTTTCTCCACCAGCTCTGAGACAGTGCTTCGATGACTTTGCAGTCATCGTGCCCTTTGACTCCTGGGAGCCGCTCATGAGGCAGCTGGGCCTCACGGACAATGAGATAAAGGTGGCCAAAGCTGAGGCAGCAAGCTCCAGGGACACCTTGTACGCGATGCTGACAAAGTGGGTCAACAAAACCGGGCGGGGCGCCTCTGTCAACACCCTGCTGGACGCCTTGGAGATGCTGGAAGAGAGACTTGCCAAGCAGAAGATTCAGGACCGCTTGTTGAGCTCCGGAAAGTTCATGTATCTAGAAGATAATGCAGACTCTGCCATGTCCTAAGTGTGAATCTCTTGAGGAAATCAGACCTTCCCTGGTTACCTTTTTTCTGGAAAAAGCCCAACTGGACTCCAGCCAGTAGGAAACTGCCACAATTGTCACATGACCGGTACTGGAAGACACTCTCCCATCCAACATCACCCAGTGGATGGAACATCCTGGGACTTTTTCACTGCACATGGAATTATTTTTATAAGCGGAATGTGATAACAAGAACACTAAATATCTAGATCATTCTATGTTTGTGTATATTTTGAGATTTGGTTTGGGATGTCCTATTGTCTTTATAGCACTTTATCCTAATGTAAACGCTTTATTTATTTATGTGGTCTACATTGCAAGATCCATCTGCCTTAACATCTACGCAGTTGATGTCCAACTTCACTTGACACTATATGATGTGAATTTTTTTTCGGGGGCAGGGGGAGTGGTTCACTCTGTCTCCCAGGCTGGAGTGCAATGGTGCAATCTTGGCTCACTATAGCCTTGACCTCTCAGGCTCAAGCAATTCTCCCACCTCAGCCATCCAAATAGCTGGGACCACAGGGGTGTCCCACCACGCCCGGCTAATTTTTCGTATTTTGTCTAGATATGGGGGGGCTCTCTATGTTGCTCAGGGTGGTCTTGAACTCCTGGACGCAAGCAGTCCGCCCCAGACTCCCAAAGTGTTGGAATTAGAGGTATGAGCCCCTGCACCTGGCCTTACCTTTCTACTTTTATAATTCTGTATGTGATTATTTTATTAATATTAAGAAACTTTAGTAAATGTACTTGTTTACATAGTTATGTGAATGGATTAGGTAAACATAAAATGAGGAGCTGTACAATGGGGGAAGAAGAAAAAGTCCTCTGTAAGATGTCACTGTCTGGGTTCCAGTTCTCCCTCAGATGTACTTTGGTTTCAATGACTGGCAACTTCTAAAGGGGCCAGCCTTTTGAACTGGACAACCTTACAAGTATATGAGTATTATTTATATGTAGTTGTTTACATGTGAGTCGGGACCAAAGAGACCTGGGTCCATGTGAAGTCCTGTGTGTGACTGGTCCCTACCTGGGCCGTCTCATTTGCACCTGTAGCCCCCATCTATGGACAGGCTGAGACTGAGGCAGACGGGTTAGATCACACACAACAAATAGGGTCTATGTCATATCCCATTTCCAGTGAATGTAGCGAACTTGAGCCCTGTTTGGGTTCAAAAGAGAGAGGACAAAATCTGTCTCCCACGTCTGCCATGGCATTAAGGGGGAGGAATAGATGGTGCTTGGGAGTTGTATGAAATGGTTGCCATCTCAGGAGTAGATGGCCCAGCTTGCTTCTGGTGATCTGTCACCCTGAGCCACTGAGTTGCATTTTAGGGTACAGATCCCTACTTGAGGAGCTTGGCCCCTCTGTAAGCATCCGACTCATCTCAGAAATATCAGTTCTTAAACACTGTGGCAACAGGACCTAGAATGGCTGACACGTTAAGGTTTTGTTCTTGTGTCCTGTTCTATTATTGTTTTAAGACCTCAGTAACCATTTCAGCCTCTTTCTAACAAACCCTTCTCCACAGTATTTCAGTCATGGCAGGACCATTTATGCAGGTAGTCATTCCAGGAGTTTTTGGTCTTTTCTGTCTCAAGGCATTGTGTGTAGTTTTGTTCCGGGACTGGTTTGGCTGGGACAAAGTTGGAATTGCCTGAAGATCACACATTCAGACTGTTGTGTCCGTGGAGTTTTAGGAGGGGGTGGCCTTTCTGGTCTTTGCACTTCCATCCTCTCCCACTTCCATCTGGTGTCCCACGCGTTGTCCCCTGCACTTCTGGAATGCTCTAGTTGCTGCTACCTCCTGGTCTTTGCCTTTGCTGCGCCTTCTGTGCAGGATGCTCAGCCTCAGGGCTCAGAGGGAGCCAGTCTGGTCCCAGCTCCCTTGTCCCTTCCACAGAGGCCTTCCTTGAAGATGCATCTAAAGTGTCAGCCTTATCAGTATTTAAGATTATTCTTTTTTTATTTTTTATTTTTTTGAGACAGAATCACACTCTCTCACCCAGGCTGGAGTGCAACGGCGTGATCTTGGCTCGCCGCAACCTCCGCCTCCTGGGTTCAAGCGATTTTCGTGCCTCAGCCTCCAGAGTAGCTGGGATTACAGGCACCCGCCATCACGCCTGGCCAATTTTTGTATTTTTAGTAGAGACGGGGTTACACCACGTTGGTCAGGCTGGTCTTGAACTCCCGACCTCAGGTGATCCACCTCTTCTTCCCAAAGTGCTGGGATTACAGGCGTGAGCCACCACACCAGGGCAAGCTATTCTTTTAAAGTAAGCTTCCTGACAACATGAAATAATTGGGATTTTTTGTTGTTTAGTTACGTTAGGTTTTGCTGTATTCCCAGGCCAAATAGCATGTGATACAGGACAGCCACTTAGAGTGTGTCACTCATGGTTGGTGTCCTTTCATGCTTCTGCCCTGTCAAAGGTCCCTATCTGAAATGTGTTATAGTACAAACAATACAAGGAAGCACATTGTGTACAAAATACATATGTATTTATGAATTCATGACCAAATTAAATATGAAACCTTATATAAAAAGAGGTGTGGTTTTTGTCTCCCACCCCCCAACCTCCCCTCCTCCTGTGAATCGGCTCTTGAGTGACAGGAGGCCAGGGCTGTGCTCCTGCTGGGACTCCTTCCTCCCTCCCTCCCCTCTGTTTTCAGGATTGGCCTGCTGGGGGTGTTTTCCTGCATCCAGGAATTCTCTGGAGTTCAAAGAGCTAGGTTCCTGGGGACTGGGATTCACACTTCCTTCACCTCTCTCTCCTGCCTGCTCCTCCCTCTGGGGACAGGGACACCAGTGCCGGTCTGGTTTACCCACAGCCTCCCAGGAGGGTTCTCTGGGCTGCCGGGTTGCATCTGGTTCCGACAGCTCTCGGGGAAGGGGCGGTGGGTCCCTTAAGTTGGGGGGCCGGCCCTGTTTCTCAGGGAGTCCCGTGGTCACTCTCCTACGGCTTCCTACAGCCCTGGGCCGACTTTCACTTTCTCTGCCCCAGCCTTCCCTGCATCCCTACCAGGGTACCCAGGTTGCTCAGCCCTGCAGGCACCTACACCTATTTCCCGTTCCCCTTGCCCTGGAGGACCCACTCTCCCTCTCATCCACAGCTTCTGGGAGGCCCAGGCGTTCCCCAACGCTGTCCACCTTCCCTAGAGGGGAGGTGGAGATGCTCCAGGCTCCCCACTTCCGTCCCCGCTGCCCTGCCCGTGGGCTTTTGGGCCTCACTTGGAGCCCTGGGCTGCACTGAGCTGCAGGGAGGCCGAACAGCCTGTAGAGGGCAGCACACGCATGGCTTTCCAGCCAGCCGCCCTGGAGGCCGCGGAGGGGAGGCAGCCACAGTCCCGGAGGAGCCTGGCCTGGACAACATGGCTGCCCCCCCAGGGTTAGAGCCCCTTGTCCTCCAGTCGCCTGCTCTCTCTTGATGGGGATTTAACCTCTGGTCACTAGGTCCTGCCGGCTGCCTTTGTTTCGGGTTAGCTCTACACCGGGCCTAACCAGCGTTTTGCTGGAGCCCACCACTGGGCCAGGCCCTCTCAGCTAGAACATCTTTCTCAGGGGAGGCGACTCCTGAGCTCCCAGCCCACAGCCCCACTGCCTCCTGGCTCTGCCCCTCCTCCGTGGGACTCCATCTTTTACACCTAAAAAGGGTGTGGGTAGTGAAATTTGAGTCGGGGTTAGAAAACAGAAAGGGGCAATTGTGGCCCAGCTTTTGCCCCATGGGGGCTGGGAGCTAGTTTCAATCCCCCACATTCCTCCAGCCCCGCCATCCTCCTCTCTCGACCAACCCTGCTTTTCCTCCTGCTCCATTCTCCCTCTTCTCCTTCCCCTTATCCCACCCCAGCAGTAATAAGGCCGTGCCCATTCCCCTGACCTTTGGCCCCTATTGCAGCCCCCCCCCAAAAACACCCACCATAAGCACCCTGTGGGGTGATCCTCTGAAGGCAAGGAAGGGAGCCTGCAGTCTCCAGATGGGCAAAGGCAAGAGTCCGGTGCCGTTTGAGCCCGGAGACCAAACCCCTCTTTGCTGCCAGCCCCGGCCCCTCAATCACCAGCCCTCTGGAGGCCAGGCCCCTGTGCCGCCCTCGGAGCCAGCTGGCAGGGTCAGGGCCTCCGCAGTCAAAGTATCGAGTCCTTTCTTGAAAGGCATTGGAGTCGATTCTGCAACCTAAATCTTCACCTCCTCATCATGGGGGCCTCTGTTTATAGAAATGTGAGCTAGGCAGGGGCTTTTTCTGATTTTCATTCTTTGGAGGGATAGAGGACAGAGTGTTTGTTGGTGACTTTGTTTCGGTTTCAGTTTGGTTGTTGTTGGGTTTTGTTTTTTGCTAATTTTGCCCCACCCTATAAAAAGCAGTGCCACCCAGAGGCAGGGGAGGGCCCTGAGGAGCACGGGGTCGCTGTGCACTCATTCCTACTTCCTTCTCCACCTGTCCCAGCTGCTTTCTTTGGTTCCCATCTCCAAATCTGAGGGTAAAGGAGGGGTGAGGGAGAAGTTTTTTGTTGCACCAAGAGGCACTGCTTCTAGGCCTGGAGCTCCGAATGACCTCTGTCCCCATTCGCAGGCCTGTGCCAGCACAGCCCCCAGGACGGAGGGACGCTGGCAGGAGGCAGGCCTTTCCATGTCTGGCCTTTTGCAGCTGGACCCCGGGATGTAGAAGCCTTGAGTTGGGCTCTGAAGGCTCAATTTCTACCCTGACTTCTCCAGTAAGGATGTGAGTAGACTTCGTGTGGAAATGTCCACAAAACAAATGCAACACTCAAGTCCATCGGTGGAAAGACATGGCCGACAGGGCCAGGACCCTCGAGGATCACTTCTGCTTGCTGGGAGGGGGGCTGCCTCCCTGGCCAGAGCAGCAACCAAGACACACAGAGAAGCCCTCGAGGCTGGGAGGCTTTCCCTTTGACTCTAGGGCTCTCAAACCCAGAGATAAAATGCCAGAGCTCTTTGCTCCTCCAAGCAGTTGTCTCCTGTCCTGCTTTGGGTCTGGGAACCTCTGCAGGTGGTTCCCGTTCTGCTCCACAGGGCTCGGCTCCTCTCTGGCTGAGCCACGGTGGCTGGTAAGAAGAGCTGCACCCTGTGGGTCCTGGTTACGTGGGCCCCCGGTCTCTGTAAGGTGGATGGGGTGATGCAGAAGAGCAGAGGGGCGAGGGCGGATGAGGACAACAGCAGCAGGGTCAGAAGAGGGTGGCAGCATCTCAGACCACAGCCGAGGAGGAAGACGGGGATGAGGAGGAGGCTGCTGAGGAGGACGGAGAGGACGGACTGTTCCAGAAGAGCCAACGCCGCTTGGGCTGCCGCTTGAGGTGGAGGTAGTCCTCCTTCTCACGCTCCTTCCGTGCCCGCTGGTAATGATCTTCCTCCTTCAGGTACCACACAGGTGGCCACCGATGCTTCTCGAAATACTCCTGGTTTTCTGGAACAGAAAACAGTGCAGCTTGGTTAGAAAGGAGGCAGAGGGACAACAGGAGGGTGGGACACCAGCCCCACCCCACCACAAGGCCTGCAGCAGGCCCCCAGCCCAGCCCCCAACACATTCCCATGTGCACATAAGCCTCTGAGGCAAGCAAAGTGCCCAAAAAGCGGGGCTGAAAGTCAGCACTGGGGAAGCTGAGTTCCTTTCCAAAGACGGGAGCGATCTAACAAGGGCTGCCTGTGCATTGGGAATGAAACAGACAGAGGTGAAGGATAAGGGAGAAGGGGTAAGCGAATGTCGGCCAGCATGGTTAGGGGATGAGAGTGGAAGGGTCTGGCCAGAGCTGAGGTTTGGAGGGGAACAGCAGGACACAGCAGCAGACCAGAGGAACGGCTGGCCTTATTCTGCAGGGTACGGGCGCCCATGGAAGACTACTGTTTCAATGGAAGGTCTGGAACCAGGGAGTGATGCTATTGGACCTGTGCTTTAGAAAGAAAATGCTAGTCTGGGTGTGGTGGTTCACGCCTATAATCCTAGCACTTTGGGAAGTTGAGGCAGATGGATTGCCTGAGGTCAGGAGTTTGAGACCAGCCTGGGCAACATGGTGAAACCCCGTCTCTACTAAAATACAAAAAATTAGCTGGGCATGGTTGTAGGTGCCTGTAATCCCAGCTACTCGGGAGGCTGAGGCATGAGAATAGCTTGAATCCAGGAGGCAGAGGTTGCAGTGAGCTGAGATTATGCCACTGTACTCCAGCCTGGGTAACAGAGCTAGACTGTCTCAAAAAAATAAATAATTTTTTTTTTTAAAGGGTTGTAGTAGTGAAAAGGAGAGATCGGGGTGAAGACTTGGCAGCATGCAGCAAAAACATGGAGCAGGGAGGAGGGTCATGGCAGTGCGGAGGGAGCCCAGAGAGGACCCCATCCATGGCAAGAGTGGCAGACCCCTCAGGGATGCCTCTCCCTGGAGGCTGTGTAGCTCCTGTTGAGCTCTAGGACCTAAGAAATTAATCAAGAAGACACAGGAGGCCTCGGAGGATGCCCAGACCTGGGTGGTCCAAGCGGTGGCCTGTGCCCATTCCTGGGTTGTACAATCAATTTAGTGGGCCATGAGCATGATTAAAAAGATGTATATATTTTCCTGTATGTGTCCTGGGTCACAAGATGAAATGTGTTTCTTATTATGGTATTCCGTCCAGAAAAGTCTGAAATCTACCAACTCTAGTCCAGTGTCCTCTTCATACCTCTGAGAATGAGAAGCCAGAGAGGCAGGGTGAGGAGCCTCCAGGCCAGCGCTGTTCCTGGGGCCCCTTGGCTTGGCTGGAGGCTCCTTCGCAGGCTGCTCCCAGCCCCAAGGTCAAGGATCACTGGCAGCCTCCGGGTCCCTGGGATTACGTGGGAGCTGTGGACCCCTAAGAGGAGGGCAGCAGGTACTGCCAGGGCTGGCCCTGATGCTCACCTGGGGACATGGCCTTCATGTCTCGGGGGAACTTGCGGCATACGTTGTTGTAGTTGGTGCAGATGTGGTGGAGACACCAGTCGGCCAGCTGGTACGCACAGTGGAACTGGGGACAGAAGGGAAGAGCATCTGTACTGAAATCCCCAGGGGAGAGGGTCTGCATGGACACCTCCAGCTGCCTTCAGAGCTGAAGCTCTGGTGCAGGGCGGGCAGAGGCCAAGGCCACACAAAACTGAGAAGGATGATGCTGCCTCAGGCTCCTTGGCACCACCGCCAGCACCGCCATTGTCTCACCTCTGTGCTGCCCACTCCCGGCATCCTCGCTGCAGACTCCAGAGCCCTATGTGGTGGCTTCATACTGCATCTGCCCTCCTCAGATCTCACCCCATGTGACTTCCCTCTCCTCCGCATCCAGGACCAAGGCAGCCTGTACCAAGGCACTGACAATGAGCTGAGGGAGCTGCCTTCCCAGGGGTGTCTGCAAGCCCTGCGTGAGCCATGCTTCCACTCCACACGCTAATCTTTGGTGGCTGAATTTCTGGCACTGTGAAGGCCAGTGTGAGAGATTTGGCTTGTCTGTTTGGGATTAAGGGAGTGGGTGGTTAATTTCGGATGGAGAGTCCTCACTGCCCCTTAAATGACCTCAGGCAGGCAGCAACCATGTGTAAGCCTGAGCCTGGGGTTCCCTCCCCAGCCCTACTGCTGCCTAAAGCCTCATCCCTTCCCCGCTTGGCCAGCTCCCCTCCGGGTACATCAGGGAGTTCCCCAGCTGCTTCCTGGCATGGAGGAGGAGATGGGCTCTGCACAAAGAGCCCAGTCCGATGACAGGTTCTCCCGCATAGACTGCCTTCCACCCCTTCCCATTCACAGCCAGTGGGCAGGCAGAGTGTAGAACTGAGACTGTTGTAGATTCCCTCCCCTGCCATGATACCTGAGCCAGTTCCAGGAACACAAGGACGTCCCCATCGATGTCCACCATCATCTGGGTTGCTTCCATCAGCCCGGTCACTGTGTACTGCTCTGTGACACACACGGCCACCAATCAGCTGAAGAAGCACATGACCTGCGCTCACCCTGCCCCCCCACGTCCCCCAGCTCACTGCAGGGCAAGGAAAACCAGGGACTGGGCAGGTCCTCACAGGCCTGGAAAGGCCTCAGGCTATGAAGTCTGCTGCCACCAGGGGGACCCCAGGGAGGAGAGCAAGACCTCAACGGGGTGGGGTAGGAAGAGTAGGAGGACATTAGAATTATCTTAAGAGGATTTTTCAAACTACATATGTCCTGCGACATAATCTGATATAGGTAGGGTCAAAGTTCCCAATAGAACCAGCCTCTGATACAAAAGGGAGAGCGTGTGAAACCTCATGTCTGCTGATCACAGAAAAAGGCTGAGAACTGTGAGTTAGAACTAGGAGTTAAGTTTAGTTGTTTGCTTTAATTTACATTTTGTGACAAATTGTGTACTAACCTTGCATTTTAAATTAAAACATTTATATTGAAGAAGTAAACACCCTTGGTTCTGAATTTTAATTAGAAGCATCAGTATAAACTCATGAGGTATCTTATCTTTAAAAAGATCAATATATTTCCCAGCTCTGCCCACAGAAAAGACCTAGAAACAACAGTCTTCCCAGTACAATGAGCATTCCTAGTGCACACAAATACCAGTTCCACTTCCAACACAAGAAACGAGGACTTCCTGGAGAAATGGCTGATTCCAGGTCTAGGGCACAGAACGTTCAAGAGGAACCTAGAACATCCCATCATTCCAGATAGAGAGGAAGCTCGTAAGACTCGAGCCAAGCCAAAGAGTGCAGGATTTGAGCTTCAGCGAGGATAACTGCAATTAACTGAAACCAATCAAGAATGTTCAGATCTAAGAGATCATAATAATACTTCAAAAACAAACAACCGGCCAGGCACGGTGGCTCACACCTATACTCCCAGCACTTTGGGAGGCCAGGGCGGGTGGATCACTTGAGGCCAGGAGTTTGAGACCAGCCTAGCCAACACGGTGAAACCCCGTCTCTACTAAAAATACCAAAATTAGCTGGACGTGTTGATATGTGCCTGTAATCCCAGCTACTCGGGCGACTGGGGCATGAGAATCTCCTGAACCTGGGAGGTGAAAGTTTCAGTGAGCCAAGATCATGCCACTATGCTCCAGCCCAGGTGACAGTAAGACTCCATCTCCAAAAATAATTTTAAAAAGTAAAAAAAATAATGTAAAAAACCATACTGTAATGTTTAATGACACACACTCGGATGATAAAACTATAAAGGAAAGTAAGGAAATATGCCCATAAAAAGTACCATAAAAAAAAAGGAGTACTTAGGCAAAGGGCTAGAGAGGAGGGAGAGGCAGAGGACTTCTGGTGGCCGGCAAGAGTCTAGTTCCTGACATAGGTCATGATTAGAAAGGCATTTTGCTTTATAATAATTCATTAAACTAGGCCAGGCTTGGTGGCCCATGCCTGTAATCACAGCACTTTGGGAAGCTGAGATGGGAGGATCACTTGAGGCTAGAGTTTAAGACCAGTTCAGGCAACACAGTGAGACCTCATCTCTGCAAAAAATTTAAAAATTAGGCCGGGTGCCGTGGCTCACGCCCGTAATCCCAGCACTTTAGGAGGCTAAGGAGGGTGGATCACTTGAGGTTAGGAGTTCAAGACTAGCCTGGCCAACATGGCAAAACCCCATCTCAAATTATAAAAATGGGCTGGGTGTGGTGGCATGCACCTGTAGTCCCAGCTACTCAGGAGGCTGAGGCAGGAGAATCGCTTGAACCCAGGAGGCAGAGGGTGCAGTGAGCCAGGATCGCACCACTGTACTCCAGCCTGGGCGACAGAGTGAGACTCTGTCAAAAATAAAAAATAAAAATAAATTTAAAAATTAGCTGGGTGTGACGAGGCAGGCCCATAGTCCAAGCCACTTGGGAAACTGAGTTGGGAAGATCGCTTGAGCCCAGGAATTTGAGGCTGCAGTGAACTATGATCAGGCCGCTGCACTCCAGTCTAGGTGACAGAGCAAGATCCTGTCTCTAAAAAAAACATAGTAACGATAATAATTCAGTAACCTGAACATATTAATGTGCTTTTACGTATTTGTGTTCTACTGAATAAGTTTTCAGCTTGAATTAATGGCCTCACAGGAAGCATATCTCACAAAACTTAAACCATCGCCAATTATATCAAACTTGGCATCTTCCACTGATCCTTAATAAGGCAGACATAAACATTTTTGTATATGTTCCCTAGTGTGTATCGATAATTTCAAGAAAAGTTACTTAACATTATTGTCAATAAGCCTTTCCACGCAGCAGTCCAGTTTAACATTTTTAATGACTACCATGTGAAAACTGCCTGTGTGTGCTTAACCAACGGTTTTTCTCTGACTTGCTTCTAACTGCCTGCCATGATGAAATGAACCTCTAGAAATAACTTTGTGCGTTTTTCCCCTTTGGGTCATTTCTCTGGAGACAGTCTTTTAAAAGTGGAATTATTCCATCTAGGAATTGGAAGTTTTATGTGCCCTGGGAAGATCACACCATTTTTTCATGGACAGCAACAAAAGATACACTGTTGTAGCTGGGATCTTTAGAAGCCTCTCTTACTATCTGCCCCAAAGTCCCCTTTATCCCCTTCTGGGGACCCTGGATTCCCTCTGCAGCCTCTGCTCTTAATATTCTGGTTCCGATCAATGATTTCTGCCTTCTTTCCATAACCCAGCCCCACCTCATCATTCATTTTTCCTTAGAGGATTGCTTTTTTCCCTTATATCCGAACCCCGATCTTGATCATCTGCCTGGACCCCAGCAGCTCTGACACTGGGTCCTTCCCTGAACCTCAACTCAGTATGTGAGGATCTGCTCTCTGCCCCCCAACCTATGCAAGAATATTAACCTCGGCATCAACACCAGCACTGGTATCATGCCACCACCACCACCAACTCAAATGCCAACTCCAACATGAACAAGAGCCGTCTGCCTGCTTGGGTCTCTGGCCCCAGGCTCCCTTCACCCCATAAGTACCACTTCTCTTCCCTGGCTCTTTGGACCCCGACTGCCTGCCACCGGCTTTCCCTCATGACTCAGTTCTTGCTCCACCTCAGAGAGCCCCTGGGATTGGTCCACACTAAAAGCTGAGCTCCAGCTCGCGCAATCCATGCAGGGACTAAGGAGTGGCCGGGACGTTTGTGTGCTGTTTCTGGAAGGAGGAAGAGAAGGTGATGTCAAAGTTAGGGGAAGAAGCAAAAAGGCAAAAGAAGAAGAAGGAAAATGAAAGGAAGAAGGAAAATGAAAGGAAGAAGGAAAATGAAAGGAAGAAGGAGGAGAACCACAGGGTAGAAATGTGGGAATTGTGTTCTATTCTTTTTTGACTTCTTAAGCCTGTCCAAGTGAAGTCAAGCAAAGACCATAAAGCACTGTCATGGTCCACTTTTTGTTTGTTTTTGAGATGCAGTTTCGCTCTGTCGCCCAGGCTGGAGTGCAGTGGCGCAAATTCGGCTCACTGCAACCTCCACCTCCCGCGTTCAAGCAATTCTCCTGCCTCAGCCTCCCAAGTAGCTGGGATTACAGGTGCCCACCACCAAACATGGCTAATTTTTATATTTTTAGTAGAGACGGGGTTTCACCATGTTGGCTAGGCTGGTCTTGAACTCCTGGCCTCAAGTGATCTACCTGCCTTGGCCTCCCAAAGTGCTGGGATTACAGGCATGAGCCACTGTGCCCAGCCTTATGTTCCATTTTGTTGGGCTGAAATCACCTTTGGAGAGAGCCTCTCAGGTGACCCCATCAAACAGACCCCGCACACACCCTTCTTCACTCTATGTCCTCATCCAGAACTCTGTGCCCATTAACAGATTCCATTTCATGTATGCTTAGCCCCTTGGACATCGGCTTGTCCCCCCGGAGGAGAGAGGTAAGAGGAGAACATCACACCTTGGGGTTTCCCTGGCCTCTCCCGCGGGGAGGGCCCCAAGCGCGCTGCTTAGTTACCTGTGAGGGCAACCAGGTGTGGCAGGCAGAGACGGTTGGCTAGGATGATGAGCTTCATGTCATCCAGGTCGGGGCTGGAGGTGAACATGCCCGTGTAGAGGTATTCCAGCACGGCCCGCATGCAGCTCTTGCTTGTGTAGGGAAACACCACCTGGGGCGGGAAGTAATGAGCGGATAGCAATGAGGTCCTGCTTAGGAGGAGAGCAACTCAGCCCTGAGAAACTGAAGAGCTCTGGCCCTCATACTCAGGCTCCCTGAGACAGGCAGCCTTCCCTGTGCTGCGTGTGTATCTGCTAAGAAGACCCCAACATCTGGCCCCTAGAGCGACAACCTGTGCCGAGCCCCAGTTTGCTTACAGCACCAGAGTACAGGACTCTACTATCATTTATGTGTTTATTTTTAGAAACAGGGTCTTGTTATGCCATCCAGGCTGGTCTTGAACTCCTGGTCTTAAGCATTCCTCCGGCCTCAGCCTCCTCAGTGGCTGGGACTATAGGCACAAGCCATGGCGTCCAGCTTCTAAATTCTTCCAAAGGGACCTGGATACTACTCACTGGCACCCTCTGGAAGCTGCTCTTGCTCGCGGGATGCTTGAAGGAGGCCTTCTGGTCACCTCAACCTACACCCCAGCCCCTCCCATCCCTGCAGGGAACAGAAGTGGGATACAGAATAAGTAAGACCCATGGCAGCTGACTTCTTTCTGTCTGCTCAAAGCTGCTGCTTTGGGCCTCCAGAATCTCTTGAGAGCAGCGCTGCAACACAAACTGCCTTCTCATCAGGCTCTCCAGGCTGTGCTGGGAACTGGCTAGAGCTTTAAAGCTGGTGTCTGTAGTACCGAGAAGTGCCTGGGGCTGGCAGGCCCCTGGGGCCTGTGAGAGCTCCTAGTCTCACATTTTGTATATCCAAATCCTACTCCCACTTCAGAGACCAACTCCCAAAGCTTCCACTTAGCCTTCCTTAAGTAATTCCTTCCCAGAAATCTTAGAAAATACACATTCCCCATCACAGGATGTGATGCAGCCTCGTGCTTGGTTCTGTTTTTCATTCAAGCATTTGGTGAGCACTTCCTAAGAGGCTGGCGCTGAGAGGGTTTTTGGCAGAAGGAAAAAGACCCAGTCCCTGCGCTCAGAAGCAGTTACAGAACAGCAGGGAAAACTGTGTGGATGTTCAGAACTCCACGCGCCTGCAAGAAGTAGAACCTCGTTAACTACAAGGTTCGACACTCAGTGATGAGCAACTGAGGTCCAGGAGTTCAGAGCACACCAAGGGCTACTGCCCAGGCTACTCTGCTTGGAATGGAAAAGAGACCAAACCTAAGAGTATTTCTAAGGACACATTGATAGGCTTCTTCCAACCCTAAGTTTCCAGTCTAGATGCATGAGAAAGTGGTGGCATCATGAGAGCTGGAGGGGCACTCATTAGAGGGGCAGGTGGTTCTACTAAGTATGCTTTTCCTTCCCTTCCTTCCTCCCTCCCTCCCTTCCTTCTTTTCTTTCTCTCTCTCTTTCTTTCTTTTTTTTTTTTTTGTGGAGATGGTATCTGTGTTTCCCAGGCAGGTCTCAAACTCCTGGGCTCAGGCAATCCTCCCACCTCAGCCCCTCAAAGTGCTGGGATTACAGATGTGAGCCACCGCCTAGGCCTATTTTCTGTATTTTGATGCTTTGACAACTAACGCCTTGCTGGCCCTATAGGGACTGCCTTCCCCAGGGCTGGCCAGGTCCCAGAGATAGTGAAGGAGTTGCCTGCAAGCGTGCCTTTCATCTGCAAACCAACCAATCCAGAGCCCACAGTCCACCACCTCCCCTATGGGCTGTCACACTCCAGGCCACTATTCCCCTGCCCGAATCCCCCTAGAGCCACGTGACAGACAACGAGAGACAGCCCCCAGGCCCCAGAGCCTGCTAACATTATTCAAACCAACTAATCCTAAACCTGCTCAACCTGCCTCGCCCATTCCCTCCCATGGAAACCCTCTGCCTCCTGACTGACCCCAGAGCTTCCCCATGTGACCCCCGGCCATGGTGGTGTGGCATGCCCCGTCTTCTTGGGATCTGTAACAAGTTGTCTTATCAATGACAGCCATCTCACAATCTGTGGGCCTCTCTACACCTCAATAATAATAAAACCTGCCTTTTAAAACAGTGATGGATCCAGTTGTTTCAGGTGGGTCAGGGAGGCAGTAAGGTACAACGTAAAGAGCCAAGGAATGGAAGTCCTGAGTTCAAGTCCTAACTCTACTTCCAACTTCATACAAGTCACTTAACTTCTCAGGGGCTCCCTTTCCTAAGTATACGGTAGGAGTGGCACATGTGTAAGTTGCATGTGAATTCAATGAGATGATGAACCGAAAGTGCTTTCTAAACTCTCACTTTGAGGTGTTAGTGTAATTCCCTCTCTTGGTGTATTGCATAATCCTTAGCTCCAGGAACCACCTCATAAACCTCTCTTGGGCCCATCACCCTCAGGTTAGCACAAAGTCAGTGATGAAGAAAGTACCCTGAATGGCAGTGCCTCAGATGTAAAGGGTGCCAATGTCTCACTCCCTCCTTCCCCGCTTTGTGTCCTCAGCCTTACCTCCCGGGTGGAGCTCTCCACAAATGGCCCCCCGAACATGGCAGCCATCCAGTCACAGCTGGAAATCAACAGGGGCTTGTGGGCGCTGATGGTGCCATCATCCAGGATGAAGGTCACATCTGTCCAGAAGAAGCATCACAGGAGGACCGATGAAAGAAGGTGGGAGAACGAGCCCCAAGGGGAGCCATGGAGCCTCCTATTGAACCCAGAAGATTCGGGGCACGTAACAACCCTGCTCCCAGCTGGGGAAAACCAGGCTTCAAGAGCATGGCAGCCGCAGCTCCAGGACACCAGGAGCTAAGACTGTCAGGTAATGCTAATAGCACCAATGCAGAACCCCCTCGCCTTCCAAGCATGTTTCATACCTGAGAAGGTGCCTTTTGCCAAACACTCCTTAACCCGGTTGGTCCGACGGACATGGAAGGCCTTGGTGATCTCCTGGTTCATGAAGGCTTCATTGTTGAGAATATTGGCCACCATCATGCGGAGATCAAAGACCTCGAGCAGCTCAGCAATGTGGGCAATGTGCATGAGGTCACGCTCATTCTCGTCCAGCTCCCCCGTGTACAGGTACTTGAGGACCGCCCGGAAGGGCCCCGGCTGGATGGAGTTGTCCATCTTCACCACCACCATCAGCCGGGATTTGTAGGTGAGAGGATCTTCTGCCATCTCTTCCTGGATGCTCACAAAAGCTCGGCTCCAGGAAGAGAGCACACGACCCCTGCCCGGCAGGTACCCTGTTCCGTTGCCCCGTAAGATCCCGTCGCTGGTGGAAGCACGGAGGCCAGCAGGACCGGAGCCCCCAACCTCATCCACACTCTCGCATACGTCAAAACTGGCTGCTCGGAGCAGGAAGTCTCGCCCATGGTGGTGGTGGTGATGGTGGTGGTGTTGATCAGGGTGGCCCTGGTGGTCCTCTGGGCAGGCGCCCCCTGGCCCCGAGGGGCCCCCCAGCTCCCCCTCACTCAGGTCCATGAGGAACAGGTCATAGAACTTGGAGGAAGAGGTGGAGAGGTAGATCTTGTGGGCAAAGATGCGCACCCGCTCCTGCAGCACCAGGATGACGTCCGCGCAGAGCGGGTCCTCCAGGAGGTGGGCGGGGCACTCCTCGCTGCTGGAGGGGGGGTCGGGCACCACGATGATGGGGGGCGGTGGCTTGGGGGGTAGGAAGGGTGCCTGCAGCAGAGGCCGCTGCACGTTGCGGAGGTGGGACTTCCAGAACTGCAGGTGGCGGCGGGAGATGAGTGCAGCTCGGATGGCGTTGTCAAAGACGTCCTTGATGCCGAACTGGGCCACCACGCTGGTCTCATAGTAGGGGATGCCCAGCTCCTTGGCCACCTCCCGACCCTTCTCTGGGGGCAGGATTTCGTTAGGTTTGATGGGCCTGGTGGGTTCAAGAAGGAAACCAAGCTTGTGTTGGTGATGGAGAGAGGCTGCCTGTTCTTTCACAGGCTGGAGGGACTCTGCTCAGGATCTGGGTGCCAGTCCCTACCCACTCCTGCCCTGCTCTGTCTGGCCAAATCCCATTAAACTCCTTCAAGGTCCACCCCAAGGCCTCCTTCTTCCAGAAAGCTTTCCCTACTATGCCAGGCCCCAGTGACCGCTCCAGTGCAAAGTCGTGACAGCACTGCCTCTCTGGCAATTAGCAGGCAATGCTTCACATGGATATTTAACATGCTCACATATTTAGTTTATCCCTCAGCAAAATTATAGGACTTTTTCATGCAAATATCACCTCTTCCTCTTTGTCTTTCTTCATGGTGTTTTACACAGCACTGCCCATATCAGAGGTGTGCAACAGGTATGTGAATGAATGAGCATGCTTATTGACTCCCGATGCAAGCGTGCTCCAAATGGAGGCTCAGTGGAATTCCCCCACGGCTGAGCAGGGAGCCATGGTGAGGTATCCACCCCTGTTTGTCTCCTTGGTACCAGCACCTCCTACCTAGCCAAGGGTCGCCTAGCCCTGTTGACAGCCTCCAGGTCAGCGTAGCGCAGGTCTAACTGGCAGCCCACCAAGATGACAGGTGCTCGGGGGCAGAAGTGCTTGATTTCTGGGTACCACATGGTCTTGACATGGTGGAGGGAATTGGGGTTTGCAATGGAGAAGCACAGAACCACCACGTCCGATCTGCGGGTGGGAGAGTAAGGTTACAAGCAGAGAAGCAAGCAGTAGCTGACCTGGTCCTGGAATGTCTGCCCCACCCCAGCCCCATACACTCCCACACCTGGTTTAGGTATCTGCTCACGTGCTCTTACACAAAACGTAGAATAACAATACCTCCAATTTATGTGGCATTTTAGAGCTCAAGACTTGTTTTGGCCTCACAGCTATCTTGTGAGTTAGAAATGGCCATTTTTACCATTTCACAACTGAGAAACATCATCTCAGAGCTACTAGGCACAGAGCTGGAACTCAATCCAGGCTTCCTGATCCCGGGCCCAGGCTCCCTTCACTGCCCCAGGCTGCCCCAGCCCCCACGAGGCTCTGCCAGAGCTGTTTTCTCCACTCCTTCTTGCCAGCCGAAATTTCACAGAGGTGTTTGGTTCCTGGGAAAAGCAGGAAAAAACCCACCCTGCTGGTTCTCTGCAGGCGGCCAGAGGCCTTCCCTACCTCCCATAAGCAAAGCGACGGTCTTTGTGGTGGTCTCCAAAGGTGTCCCAGAGGCGCAGAGAGACGCTGACATCATCTACCACGTCTCGGGAGCGTTCCAGCACCTGGGACAGGGGAGGAAGAGTGGGACTCGAAGGCAGCAGTTTTGGGGCCCTCTGTGTGCCAGCTCAGGATAGGCGCCAGCTGACACCTGGAGGCTCCTGACAGCACCGGGGGTGGAGGGACAGGGCTGGCATCACCCACTGTGCATCCCGCACAACCTTCATCCACATGAAATCTATATAGAATCAGTAACAAGGGTGGCCTCCAAGCCGACCAGGAGTGGAAGAGACCCTAAGCAGGTGGAACAGACCCTAAGGGACGGCCATGGGTGTGGAAGGGGCCTCTTCGGGAGCTGACCCTTGTTCCTCATTTTCCCTGCAAACTGCATGTTTGGGAGCCTCTGGTCTTTCACTATCAGCTACCAGCTTCTTTGCTCCTCTCAGCTTGTATCTCTTCCAAGCCCCAGTCCCCCGGTGCTCCCCATTACTTAGGGCTGTGACTAAATACAATGCAGTACCCCAGACAAAGCTGGAGTCCCAGGCACCAGTTCAGTCCCTGAAAACACAACCAGCCAGAGACGCTCCCCTGCGGCAGGCTTGGCTCAAACCTCTCTCCAGGGGCTCCTTCCTCTTCAGCTGCCCCTACCCCACCCTGCCCCACCCCTGCAGGGCTCCTGTGAGCTCTGGAGACACCAAGCTGTGCCTCAGGAAGCCCCCAAGCCCAGACTCATGGCTTGGACCCCCAGCCAGGTAGCCCTGCAGCCTTACCTCCTGGCACACACGATATTGGTCGATGGCCCACACTGTGGGCACATGCGTGGCCAGCAGCTGGTACTGGGTGAGGGTGGCATTGCAAGCACGGGCACAGATGAGCCTAGTCTTGCCCACGGCGTTGTCCCCCACCACAACACACTTGATGGTCTCTACGTTTGGCCTTTCATAATCCATGTCAGAATCCATTAAACGGGACCTGAGGGAGAGGAGGGAGGCGGTCAGGACGGCACGGCATGCCAGCTCGCCATGGGCCAGGGCCAGCACCCGCAGCTCTCCTCAGTCAGGCTGCCCCTCTGCAAGCCCCAGAGCTGACAGGAGGAAGAAGGAGCGGGCAATGTTCTGGGCAAGAGCTCTGCGAGGGTCCAAGAGGCCAGAAGCCCATTCAGGCTGAGAGGAGCAGTGCCAGCAGATGGGCCACCTGTCCCCTTCCTGCTCCCACCATCCTCCAGCTGTGCGTCTGGATGGAGGAGACCTGCACGAGATCACCAGTGGGGCCTGCCGAGGCCCTGCCCTGTCCCCTCTCCAGAGAGGGCAGCTCACTCCTCATCTGCTCTCCTCTTCCTTCCCCAGCAGGGCAGTGGCAGCAGAACAACAAACAGCTGAGAGAAGCAGAGTCGGCCAGGTCCCCACCCCTTCCCAGCATGCCTGGGGGCAGGGCACTTTAAAATTTAATGGACTTGTCAGAACTGGGCAGCGGCTCTCCCGGCCTCCACTCTTTCCCTCGCCCTCTCTGGTGGTGGTGGATTTCCAAGCCCTAGCCTGCCTGAGTGCATCCTTCAACCCCAGACCCCAGCCCCCTTTATGGAGATGCAAGAGTTTTTCCTCCCAGCCTCTCTGGGATGGGGAGGTTCCTGGATGCACCTGACCAGCCCAGGGGCCTCCCTTTCTCTACTCTGGGTCTGTCCTGTTGCCCATGTGTCATGCTCAGCTATGGGTCCAGCTTTGAGATGGGGGTGAGGGGAACCACAGGCCTGTGATGGTACAGTCAGTGGCCAATGGGCCTCTACTTCCCCGACGCGGGGCTGTCCTCCCGGCACCCTGCCCCCAGCCTCAGAGAGTGCGATCCACCTCCACCCTCTTCTGCCCTTCCCATTCCTAGGGAGGACGATTCTCAGGCTGAAGATCCCAGGCAGCTGGCACTCCTGGGTGATGTTCACTAAACTGGCTACATGGGTGATGGGGTTGCCAGGAAGCAAAGGATCAGAAACTTGAGCCTACATTTCTGGGCAAATTCTTGCTTCAGTTGCCTTCGATGTTGAGCAGAGAGGAAGTGGCTTGTCCACCTCCAGAGAGGGATGGCTTGAATGAACAAACAGAAAGCACTTCTGTAGTCAAATGTCATGTTAGTGTTTAAAAATCTGTCGCCAGGAGGCCCTGGCCTCGGCATCCACCCTCCCGGGATTAGGGAGCAGGGGCAGGGCTGGCGTTATTAGGAAGCTTGGTTTCGCCAGCATCATCTGCCCGCCCCACTCACATTCCCTGTGTGTATGAAAGTTGTCTGGGGGGGCTTTAGCACCCGGAGTCATCCCTCCTAGGCCAAGGAAGGCTGAGCTCTGAGTCCTGGAGGCTGCCCAGGCACCCTGGCTGCTGAGCCATCCATCCCAGAGCCAGGCCACCAGCAGCAACAGGGAGGCTCCATTCCTGCCGGGCTGTAACTGGATGCCAGCATGCAGGGATGCAGACCGAAATATCCAAGTAACGATAGCAACTGGGATTCGCGCGAGTGGATGCATCTCAGCAACCTAAGCAAAAAGTGCAGCAAGGACTTCTCAATGAGACAACCTCCTCCTCCTTTTTGGAATGTTACAGGATCTGGACCCTTCAACAAGGTCTCCATGCAGTGCCCTCGCGGTCTCCAGGGAAACTGTATCATCCCCTCTCTCTCCTCACCCTCCCTCCGCAGAGAACTGTTTTTCGTTTTTGCTTTTGTTTTGAGACTGAGTTTTGCTCTTGACACCCAGGCTGGAGTGCAATGGCATGATCTCGGCTCACTGCAGCCTCTGCCTCCTGGGTTCAAGTGATTCTCCTGCCTCAGCTTCCCAAGTAGCTGGGATTACAGGTGTGTGCCACTATGCCAGCTAATTTTGTATTTTTAGTAGATACGGGGTTTCGCTATGTTGCCCAGGCTGGTCTCGAACTCCTGACCATAAGTGATCTGCCCGCCTTGGCCTCCCAAAGTGCTGGGATTACAGGCATGAGCCACCATGCCTGGCCCAGAGAACTGTTATTCTAACCACAGGCTTCCTCCTCCCAATTCTCTCTCCTGAGCTGAGGACCGGGAACCCCACTTTCACAGTTCCTGGTCTCAAGTTGAGGGATGTGCTGGCACCAGGAGGTGGCACCTGGGCTGTGGTTTCTGTTTTGTCAAGCGAATACCAAAACAGATACAATCCCAAATACAAAATATGTGCAGCTGGAGGATAAAGATTAAAACCCAAGAGCCAAAAGAACTTCTTTCTCAAGTTTCAATTCTCGCAGCATATAGGTCTGTAGACCGAAGCAGGGGAATGAGGAGGCATAATGGAGGGATGTCGGTTCTCAAATCCAGGAGCACCTTGACGATGAGAATAATGCCAAGACACCAGCAGAGCAGTGCTGGGCCAAGTTCAGCTACTTTGTGATGAAAACGCAGGTGCGCCCCTTGTGCTATGTCACCTTTAGGGTCAAGCAGGGGTCAGCCAATCAACAAGTGGAAATTGACAAATACTGTGCCATGAGTTTAGACACCAGACCTGCTGAGTTGATTCCCAAGCTGCGCGACCCCTTCCATCCACTCCCCAGCCCCTTCAGCCATCCCCAGCTTGTCCTTCAGCTGCCTCTCTCTTTATATCATCTCACCCTTTCTACCCTGTCCCAACTGCCTCACTGGCAAAGTTCACCGTCCTATCTAGGAAGGGGCAAGTCACTTCACTTCTCTAGATATCAGTCTCCCCCTCTGGGAAATGGGTATGAAGGTACTGGAAGAGTCTCCTGAACTGTGGATAATTTGTGCCAAGAGAGGCTGGGCTGAAAGGAGGTGTTTGTCTTCTTATGTAATGTGGTATTATATAATGCTAGATTGCATATCTATATGTGTAATTATATCTCTCTTTAAGATACAGACTGGCCCAACTCAGCCGGCAAAACTCTTAGTCTAATCAGGCCTGTCTTAAATGAGGATCCTATCCTGTAGAGAGCGTGCCAAGAGTAATACAATTTTTGCCCTAGGATGTTGCTGATGTTGTATCATGGCTGATGTATGGTGATACAGCCCACTCACTGAGCTTCTCAACTTCCCCTCTCCCTCCAGCTCTCTCTTCTTCCGTGACTCCAGACTCTCCCTCAATTGCCTCATCCCCACTCAATCAACCTCCATCAACTATGACCTCCGCACCACCCGGCCCTGGGCATCACAACCCCCAACTCACTCCTCTTCCATGACAATCGCAAAGTCACTGATATGTGTTCCTTCCATTCCTGTCCCATGATCCCTGTGCCCCTCTCCAAAAACAGCCTCCTGCCCACCGCTCTCCCAGCTCTTTGTACTTGGTGCAAGCCAAAACCCAAGGTGTGCTGAAATTAGCTACAAACCTCGTGCACTCCCAGTCCCACCCCCACACCCCTACACACACTCTTTGCAGAGCTCAGAAAGGGCCCCTTTCCCTCCCACAGCTGATAGGAGGCTTGTCATCTGTGGCTGCCCTAGTCTGGTTGTCAAGGAAACAACAGGATCTCCCTGGGAGCCTGGCTTGTCTCCTAGCAACCAATATCCCACATCATCTTACAAAATGGGAAAGGGAGGAAAATCCTGAAAATGAAGGTAAAATCAAGGGAGATGGGTTGGAAGGGAAAACTGGAAGGAGAAGAACAAAGAAAGAGTGGACTCCGAATTCGGGGAGGCTCCCACGGGGGTCGCTGGCATTGCAAGGAGCCCCGTGCAGATCCAACAGAAAGCAAGGCCCAAAGGGACCCTGAATTGTCATATTAAAGAAATACAAGCCTAAACACGGGATAAGCTTCCTCAAACCTAAAATGTGGACACATCACCAAACACCGCCAAGGATCTCCCCAATAGTTTCACAGAACTCAGTTACATAGACTGCAATGGAGTTGAGTTCAAAGAACCAGCTCCAGAACCGCCAGCAAAACACCCCAATTCCACTGTTGTTTTGTTTTTGTTTTCTTAACAGAATCACTTCCACCACTCTGGACCGTGTTTCTTTTTTTCTGACACGCTACTCTGCACACACACAAAACAGAAATTTAAAATTTGTTAAACATCGAGAAGGGGGAGGGGCACGACATGCCGAGGCAATCAAGTCATCTTCCTTTCCCTAGAAACACCGGAAAGGATTAGTCTCCAGCCCCTCTGAACCCAGTTGCCGGAGCCAGAGCCCTGGGAAGAGCGGGGCTCAGGAACCATAGCGAGGGGCGCAGCAGGGCCGGGAGGGCGACGCGGCGCGTCTGCAAGGGCTGCTGGCCACCCCGCCATAACCGCGAGCAGCCATCTACTTACACCACTACATGTGACGGGGTGGCTTCTAGCGTGAGGAACACATCTTTTCCTGCTGAGCACACTCATTTTAGTGAAATGTCGAGGGTCCCTCCGCGCCTGCAAGTTGGGACGACGCCGGCGCCGCCGCGCTGCTGCTGGGCTCCAGCCTCCCGGCCGGCTCGCGGCCGCTCAGAAACTCCGGCAGGGCAGCCCAGGCCGGACGTGGGCCCAGGAGCGGACGCGCGCGCTGCACTGCAGCCGCTGCCCCTTCCGGATCAGCATCGCCCCGCGCCCCGGGCGCCCAATGTCACGGCGGCGCGCGGAGCCCGGCTGCGGAGGCTGCGGGCGGCGCGCAGGGGCGCCGGGAGAGGGGCGAGGCCGCCGCCGCCGCTACGCGCCCGGGCCCGCGGCGAAGGCGCTGCCGCGAAGACACCTGGCGCTGCAGTCCCGGGGACCGCTCGCGACCTCCTTTTTTCATTCACAAAAAAACGATAGGGGAAAAAAAAAGAAAAAAAGGGAGGGTAAAAAAGGGAGGAGAAAAAAATCGCACCCAAGACGACGGCCGTGACGGGCCCCGCCCACTGCTGCGAGCGGTTGGTGGAAAACGTTCGGGGGGCGGGCGGGAGAAGAAGGGGATTGGACGCTCCGTAGACCCCGCCCTGCCGCACCGCTCCCGCCCTCCGCCCGCACTCCTCCGCCCCTCCAGCAGGGACGCAGCGAGGAGGGTCTCGGCTAGTTGGTCTGAGTGGTGCAGGTCCCTCTACCTGGCGAGGCGCAAAACCTCCCTGGACGCCCACGTTGTTTTCCCCTTTCCTTCGGGAGGCAGGGAAGAACCTCTGAGAGGCATCCTAGTGCGCCCTGGAAGGGATGCTAGTTGGAGGAGAACGTGTGGTTGTAAACCCAGGTCCCCACCACTTGCCCTGGGGAGGCGACGGCAGGGTCAGGGGCAGTCAGGGGGTGGGTAGGAACGAAGAACAGACGTTTCCATACGAGCCCTCTGCTGCCTTGGGAATTTTCGTGGCATTTGAGAGCCTTCCTCCCTCCATGGCCCTTAATGAGTTGTGGGATGGGTACCTGTACCACCTTACCTGTCTCCCAACTAGGCCTTCTTCAGCGGGTCCCCACCTCCATCCCACCTCCCTCCTGTTGCCTCCTGGAGTTCAGTAATCTCTGAAAGAAACACCATGAAGTCAGTAGCCTAGAAAATCGTCCCTAAGCTTTCTTTGGGTTCTCTGCCTCAATTTACCCCTCTGTAAAATAGAGAGATTCTAAGGTATAACATCTATAACCTGAGTGGTCCTTAGAAGACACTTTCCATATTCAAGGCTGGTTTCATCAGGGTAATTTTTTTTTTTTTTTTTTGGAGTCTTCCCCTGTTGCCCAGGCTGGAGTGCAGTGATGCGATCTCGGCTCACTGCAACGTCCACCTCCCGGGTTCAAGTAATTCTGCCTCAGCCTCCCAAGTAGCTGGGACTACAGGTGCACGCCACCATGCCCGGCTAATTTTTGTATTTTTAGTAGAGACGGGGTTTCACCACCTTGGCCAGGCTGGTCTCGAACTCCTGACCTCGGGTGATCTGCTTGCCTTGGCCTCCCAAAGTACTGGGATTACAGGTGAGAGCCACCGCGCCCAGCCAGGATGATCATGACTGCTAGTGTTACAGTAGTCAGCTCAATCTGTTTTGATTCAACACCTCAGTTATCTCTGGACAATTTTTAAAGCCCAGACTGGCATGCCGCCTACCTGAACCGCCTCCACCACTCCTCCATCTTGTGCTCTGAAAATGCAAATCCACTCTAATATTAGTTTATGCAAAATATGATTAGGAAGAGAAATTGACTGCCAAAAGAAAGCCGGGTTAAAAATGAATTTTGTATTGTCTGAAGCATGCTTCTCATCTGTGAATGCACATACTTGGAAGCTGTCCATCAAGGTGTTTGTGATCAACGTGCCTACCTATCTGATCAATGTACAGGAAGTGCTCAATTGTTGGAGGATGCTTCTTCCACCCCTTTCTAAATCTACCCAGAGCTAGCCAAGAGGTTAACGATGACTGACAGTGCTACTTGCTTCTCATTTCTGGTTAGAAATCACCTTCCATAAACCAGAATGTTCTTATTTGAATACATATTTAGGAGAGAAACTAAACTATGCTCACATATGTTCTTCCTCCACATGTTTGGCATTAAAGAGCCTTACCCCATCTTCCGTGTGCCAAAGAGAGCCCCTGCGCCAGAGAAAATCGTAACATGAGCTCTCTGCATGGTTCCCACGGCAGGCCAGGGTCTCTCCCACAAACACCCTTTTCCCTCCACCTACCTCCAGAGACCAGCTGAGTGCCAGATGCCAGTTGACGTTACCTTTCACCTGTCCTGGCAGGAGGCATAGCCCCGGTGGAGCAAGGAGTAGGAAGACAGAACTCCCTTCCACCCAAAGTCATGAAGCAGGAGAGGGTGGCTGCTCGGCCTGTAAGCTGGAGCCAATGCCCTTTCTGCCTTGGAAGAAAAAGCCAGCTCAGCCTGGAAACCAGGCTGGACTGTGCGAATTCCAAGGTGTAGTGTTGATTGCAGGGGAAGGGTCTTAGACAAAAATGTGGTTATCAAATGAAATTGCACCCCCACAGCTCCCACCCTGCTTACACTCAGTGAACTGTTTCAGGCAGAGGCAGGAGCTTTGCTGGGGAGGTTTCCTCAATTCCCAGCCCTGCTTTTTGCACGCAGTTCCCTCTTTCAGCCTTTCTTCAAACCAAAGTCCTTCCCCATCATTTCACCTCTCAGCTGTCATGGTTGGCGGCCCACTCAGTCCCCTCTTATCATCAGAGTTCCTCCAAGTCCCCCCCTCCTCCAACAAGTGCCCCCCAGCCCGTCCTCTGCAGCCCCTTGTCACTGTCAAGCCGCCCCATCCTTGTCCCACCCTAGGCTGTCTGGGGCCCTCCGCAGACCTCTTCCATAGGCCAGCCTGCGAGGAGCTCCCACGGTTCACTACTCACAGACGGCAGCGTTTCCCCTGCTGTGCGAGGGGCAGACCACCAGCAAGCTCCAGCCGTCGGCCTGCGCCCCTGCTGTGGCTAAAACCAGGACTTCTTCCCAGCCAGCCCTGGCCAGGACTGCCCTGGGCCCTCCACTCCTGCTACTCAAGACAGCCTCCAGCCCCTGGCACCCCAGCCAAGGATCTGCCATGTCCCTTCATCTTTGTCCAGCTCTCCAATGCCAAATCCTGGAAAACAAGGCCATTCCCAGAGGCCAGGCTTCCCCACCAGCAAGCAAGGAGCTGTTGGGCCCTCTCATGCCCATCCCCGTCCCCAGCTGTTAGCACCCAGCAGGCAGCAGCATCTCACAGCACTGGAAGCCTCCTACTCTCCTCACTGCGCCCTCCCACCCCAGGCCCTGAGGAATCCATTTTCCTCCATTCAGGTGATTTCTCAAGGCAGGCCTGGGTGGGAGACAAAAGCTCCCGACCTTTCTTTCTCTGCCTCCTCCGTTCTGTTACATACACAGACACACACAGACACACAGACACACACACACACACACACACACACACACACCAGCCCTCTCAGCCCATTTGCTGCAGCTTGGAAACACTGGTGTAATTCCGAGGAGCAGTTGAGCCTAAGCACTGATTCCCACCATCCTCGGCTTCCCAAGCCTGCTTCCACTGGTGGGTCTGGCAATGTCCTGCCACGTGCCCAGCCACGTGGCTGTAGCCCGAGGACTTCCTGGCAGCATGGAGTCAAGCTCCATTCTACAATCTCCTGCCCCTGCCCAACCCCAGCATCTTTTCCCTCACCAAATCCCTCTTGTGACCCACCTCCCCAGTGACATAAACCCCTGGAACCTGTCCCTAGAAGGCACCCCCTTCATGCCTCCCCACACCACCCTCCTCCGGGCCGTCACGCGGCTGCTATTTTCCTGAAGCCGGGCAGATGCCTGCCTGTGAACAGGAGGCTTATCTGGGGAAAGAGAAACCTCCATTCTGGCTCTTAGGAAAGCGCACATGCAGCAGGCTCCCCGGCCGGTCCCACCAGCGTTGCTCTCCCTGTGGCTCTGAAGGCCCCTCCCCGGTGCCAGTCCAATGCAGACCCCCTGGCTCAGCCCCTCCTCCAACCTGCACCTTCCCTTTGCTTCACAGGCAGCTTTACCCTTCAACACTTTGCAGGGTACTAAGCACGCTTTCATGGCACCCCTCTCCTGGAACACTAGAGCCTCTGCGGAGCCCAGCCCATGGGCCTTGTGACATGAGCTCCGCCCCCCCACCCCGTGCCATGTGCAGGCTGGGGCACGTGTTGTCCCTACCCTGCAGCTGGAGCAAAGTTCAGAACCAGCCATGAGCAAAAGTAGAGGCATTTCAAGATGCAGAGCCCTAGCAGGGTGAAGGAACTGAACCTAGAGTCTCTCGGCTTCCCTGTCCAGGGCTTAAGGGACACCATCGGGTCCCCACAAGGATACAGGAAGCTGCTGGGACTTTGCACAAGCAGTTTCCTCAGCCTGAACACTCTTTCTGTTTCTACTCCTTTCACCAGATAAATGTGTACTCATCTTTCAAGTCTCAGTCTAGATATCACTTCCTCCAGGAAGCCTTCCATGAATACTTTCTTACACTTGACAAAGTGTAAGTTTCCTGTTCTTCCCCTGTGCTCCCCTAATAATATCAATCACACCAATCTATCATTGGGTTTTTCTCTCTCCTAGATTGTACTGAGAACTCCCTGGGGCTGGCAGGGGAGCTTTCCTAAGAGCCAGGGTGGAGGTTTCTCTTTCCTCAGATAAGGTTCCTGCTCACAGGCCAGGAAACAACACTGCAATGCTTGTTCAGGCCGAGTGTGCTGGTCCATGCCTGTAATCTCAGCACTTTGGGAGGCTGAGGTGGGAGAATAGCTTGAGCCCAGGAATTGGAGACCAGCTGGGCAATATAATAAGACTCTGTCTCTATTAATTTTTTTTTTAATTTTTTGAAAAGGATAATGCTTATTCAAAAAGGTATTTTGAACCTGGCCTGGTGGCTCACGCCTGTAAGTCCAGCACTTTGGGAGGCCAAGGCAGGTGGATCACCTGAGATCAGGAGTTTGAGACCAGCCTGGCTCAAACAACAAGGTGAAACCCTCTCTCTACTAAAAATACAAAAATTAGCTGGGCGTGGTGGCATGTGCCTGTAATCCCAGCTACTCAGGAGGCTGAGGCAAGAGACTCGCTTGAACCTGGGAGGTGGAGGTTGCAGTGAGCAGAGATCGCGCCACTGCACTTCAGCACTCCCGTGCAGTGGGTGAAGAGTAAGACTCTGTCTCAAAAAAAAAAAAAAGCTATTTTTTTATGCTAGTCTAGTGCCTGCAGTCTAGTGCTTCAATAAACAATTTGGGAGATGTTTAATAAATGCTCGATGGATGAATCAATGTTTGGGAAAGGAGAGCACAGTACACAGTATCTACTCACATGCTGTCCGAAGGGGTCTTCCGGGGGCCATCCGGGCCTTTTCTCCAGGCTTGCATTGCTCTGTGTTCCCTGCAGGCTCCTGGTTGTGAGGGACAGGAGTGGATGGGGCGGGGCAGGGGAGACAGAGGGGAGAAAGGGAACGAGCACGCTGGGAATTACTCCACGGTCGCTCAGCTCAGATAGAGGGCCCTACTCAAGACAAGAGAGCAGCCCCTGCTGTCTGGGCCCAGCGGGGGGTGAGACCCCAGCCTGGGGGCCAAGACCGAGGTCATCCCAGGGAGTCAGGGGACTAGATGAGAGGCCGAAACTGGGGTCCTTGTGCATCACGTGCCTCAGGCATTTGTGGATTCTGAGCTGGTTTGGCGATTTGGAAAAGAGCAGTCAGTCGTGCATCAGAGACGTGGATTCTGCCTCCACGAAGCTGCTTGACCCTGGACAATTTCCTCCCCTCTCTGGGCCTCACTTTCTCGTGGACAAGGCCCGGATCAGGTGACCTCCAAGACTCATTCTGGCCCTGATATCCTCTGTGGGTGCCTCGTATGGAAGGTCTATATTTTCTTGGTCATTCTTTTCATTGAAACATCTCCTGACCCAAATTGAGACTCAGAAAAAGACCAGCTGATGGCCAGCATGGCTGAGAATGGAAGGAGGAGGTAGTTTTTGGAGAGAGAGTGAGGATTAAACACATGGTAAGAGACAGAAAGAGAATCTAATTCTGCAATCGTCCCCACCTTCAGTTTCTTTAAATGGTCAGTCACAGTCTTGGGACCAGTTTAGCCAAAGAAAAGTCTAGAATTTCAGGAGAGATTGGAAGTGATCAAGGAAGAGATTAGAGATGCCAGGCAGACAGCTCTGGAGACTGTTGGCACTGTATAGTTCAGGGACGATGGAAGGGCACTTCTGTGACAACCCTTCAGGGGCAGGGAAGCCAGAGAAGCCAAGAGAAGAGGAAGCTCCCAGGAGTGAAAAGAAACCAAGGAGGAGGAGCAACCATTGAACTCGGTGCCAACCTTGGAAGTGGCTGTGTGACTTTAGGCAGGACCCTTAATCTCTCTGGTCTACCATTGGGAAGATCACATTATCCCTTACCTGAAGACAGGGGTGGCTGCATGACCTTCTTCCTGTACCTTCCAGCACTGAAACCCTTCTAACTCCTTCTCCACTTCTGCCTGCTCCCCCTCACAGACCTAAGCCCCATGCCCTGGGTAAAGGGGGAGCCACCTCCCATTTGTGTCTCTGCCATCTGGGTGGTGTGTGGAAGGCAGACAGCATGGAGGGTAAGGGTCTAATCCCCCAAGGTCAAAAAATCCCATGTAGAACCGGACGCCATGGTGCACATCTGCAGTCCCAGCTACTCTGGAGGCTGAGGCGGAAGGATCACTTGAGCCCAGGAGTTCAAGGCTGCAGTGCACTATGATCGTACCGCCATACTGCAGCTTGGGTGACAGAACAAGAATCCATTCCCCCTTCATAAAAAGAAAGAAAAGAGGAAAATCCCATGCACACCTTGGCTTTAGTGACCTGTGGGGTCTCCCAGAAAAATGAAGGCCAGAACAGGGAGCACCAGTCAGAGTTCTGACAGTGGGGTCCTCCCGGCTGGCCAGCCTCTTCTTGCAGCCATCCTACAGTCACATCGTGCAGCTGGCAGAGCTGCTCCAAGCAGGACCTGAAGAATCCACTTCCAGTCCGGTCTGGCCAGGCTACGCCTAGTCCCTGCTGGCAGAAGTGTGGGCATGCAGACCCCTGTGCCCATTCCCCCAATCCTCCGTATCCTGGCCCTGCCTCCCAGGAAGTCACGGCTGCGCAAGGCCTCCATGAAACATTTATTGCATCTCTGAAGCATCTCTGGCTTCAGTAAAGAAATTGGGGCATTGGTTTTTGTCTTTCAAGAGCTCCAAGTACTACCCTTAATACCGTGAAACACTGCACGCAAAGGAAATGCATGATATATATCAGTGATTGTTGAGCCACTCCAAGTCCCCTGGGATGGTGATATCGCAGGGCAGGGCCCGGAAGCCACCATCAGGCAGGCCTGCAACAGAAAGAAGCTAGGTCCTGTGATTTCTACCCTATTTTCTAGGCAGAGAAGGTACAAGAGGGAGACAAAAATGCAAACTACAGCCAGGGCTTCCGGGTCTAAGAATCCTTCTGCTTGGCCAAGCTGCAGACCTCCTGAGAGAGGGCAGGCCTCATTCCTTAAGCCCTGCAGAGCTGGGAGTGAGAAGCTCTGAGGAAGCTGATCACCCCAAAATAAACTTGTTTTTTTTTTTTTTTTCACAACTTTTTCATGAGGCATTAGCATCTCTTGCAGCATGGAAAAAAAAATAGCCTGAACTGTTAACAAATAAAGATTATAAAAAGCCCCAACTGTTCGCCACGGGTTTCCATGTGGCTGCAGTATTTAGAGGGGGCAGGGGTGGTGTGTGTCCAGGAGCCCCCTGTCTCTTCTCCTCTGACCCATCTCTCTCCTTTGATAGTTGGTTCTGCTCACAGGGATAACAGTTGATGTCAGGGATGAGAAAGTTATTTGTTGACCTTCAGAGGTGGTCCACTGAGCGTGTGTATTCTTGTTTACTGCTTCCAGATAAAGGAGTGCGTGGAACAGAACAGGCTGCTTAAAAACATGATCACATTGCAGTGAGGCTGGTTTCAGTTAGGCTGTCTGACTGGGGGTGCAGAATCTGTGTAGTAAACACTTGGAAGAGTCACCGTTCTTATCAAGGTCAACTAATCCTGAACTTTGACCCTTCCCTTGGGCATTGCTGGATGTCAGTAACTAGGCAGGAATTTAGGGTTGTAGCTGCTTTTGACCCAGGTTAGAGGATTGCCAGGGGCCATCTGGGAAGGGCTGTGGTTCTCACTTGTGCTCTGAGCTCCTCTTGCAGAGTTCCAGGCTGGACCCTGCCCAGCCATCCCCCTTACCCTCTGCCTTCTTGGTACATGGACTGCCAAATGACAATGCAAGTCAGAGAATGGTGTAAAAGCCGTGGAGTGGAGTCAGGAGCTGAGTTCCTGTCCCCACGGGGTCTTCAGGAAAACGGATCATCGGCCTGGATGATACCTGAGGAGCCTCTGGCCCTGACTTTTCTAGTTGGAAGAAGAGAATGCCCTCAACTCTCCAGGACTCTGTGTTTTCCACCAGACTCATTCAACCATCAAAGACCCTCCAACCCATCTCCACAGGTCCCTGTTTTCTCCTTTCCTCTTCACTTCTCCTCCCTTTTGTTTATCTGTCCTATCCTTTCCCCACTTCCTGAGCAGAGGTTTCTATAAAAATAAATGCACGTGGCCCTGGCTTGGACGGCTTACAGATTAGCAGGCTGGGACGGCCAGGATCCCAGGGGCCCTGGTGGGAAGTATTCAGGCCTGGATGGGCCCTGGATGGACGAGGGCACGGAACGCTGGCCAGAAGTTTCCGGAGGTGGTGACAATGACGAGAAGCCCACACGGCAGCTGCTTTGCTTTGGCCTTCTCCGGACCCACAGCCCTCTCTCAGGCTCCCATCAGTCCAAGTTTTAGCAGCTACATTTGAGCTCACCGAGGGGAATCTCCCCCCTCCCAGAGTGACAATTTTTAAGCTAAGAAGAGGGAAAGGGCTTGGGCAGAGAAAACCGAGAGTCCACTCTGACTTGTCACAGCCAAAGCATTGCTCCGCAGGACATGGCTATTCCCGCCCCCACAGTCTCTGACCTCTCTGCAAGGCATGAATTGAGGAGGGGGGAGGCAGGCAAGCAGGCCAGATCATAGGCAGACGACGCAGGGACTGGAGAGGCAAGAAGCCGGCGCTGAGTTGGAAGCTTTCGGTGGAACAGGCTGGACCCCAGATGGCCTGGGATGCGGGGCCTGGGCTGAGCAGCAGGGCGGTACCACCCATTGGACACATGGTTCGGGGTGCCTCAAAGGCCACTAAATACACGCCTCAACCTTCTGGTTGTCTGTGGCTTACCACATGCCTGGAAACAGTCACTCTGGGTCACATGATCTTCCTCTCAATCCACCCTCTCTTCCTCCTCCTTCTGGGAGGCACCAACAGAGAGCCCCCTGGGAGCCTGAGCTGCTGGTGGAAGCCTGGCTGGAGAAGGGAGTCTCCCTAGAGTGGACTGACGCACTGCCACCTCTGCAAAGCCTCACAGTGGCCACCCTTTCATAGATGCAGAACTGAGGCTCAGGGAGCCGGGGGCTAGGAGGTATCAAGTCCAAAGTCCAGCCAAGATGTCCTGCATGCAGGCTGCCTCCCAGCTGCAGGCCTGTAAGGTGGGGTGGTGGGGGTGTGGAGGGCAAAGGTGGCACGGGGGCACCAGCAGCCCTTCCGGGACAGAATACACCTGACCTGCCTGTGCAGCATCCCAAGTCCCCTTGCTTAACCTGGGTCCCCCTTTTCTCTGAAAAATATGAGGCTTGTTTGGTCCTTCCTTCATTTATCCTTTCTTTTTTTCATTTATCAAATGCATGTTAAGCTCTTGCTAGTGCCAGACCCTGTGCAAGAGACGGTGAGGATGATAAAATGATGATATGCTATCATGTCGTCAAGGAGCCTAAGTTTAATAATAATAATACTAATAATAACTTACTGAGTGTTTATTACATGCCTGGGATTGTGCTGCATGTACTATTCATTTAAATTTCAAAACAATCCTATGAGATGGAGGAACTATTCTTATCCCCATTTGGCAGAGAAGGAAATGGAGCTCCGAGAGGGGATGTGACTTGCCAGAGCTGCAAAGCAAGCAGGCAGGGTGAGGGTTCTCACCAGGCAGCTGGCTCAGATTCTCTGGGGAGACAGACACACAGCACAGCCATGAGGCCTCGTGCCCTAGCACGTTATTCTTAATTTATGTCAAAATCACCCTCTTTATCTTACAGATGAGCAAACCGAGGCCTACGCAAAGTCACAGCTAGTTGGCAGTTGCGTCAGGCCCCAGTGCTATGGTTCTGATGCCAGATTTTACCTGTGGCTTTCAGTTTCCTTTTGCTTGCCTGAACCTAGGCAGTTTCCTTAAATGATCCTCAAGTTCTGAAATTCTGATTGTGTGATGTTAGCCTAAGACATGTTAGGGAGACAGAACAGAGAGGCAGGAATGGCTCAGCTGAAACTAGACCTGGAGCCCTACCCCACCCACAAGCACCCCAGGGAACAATCCTTGCCCAGTAGGGAGTTAAGAATGTGGAAATGTGGCCAGATGCATGGCTCACACCTCTAATCTCAACACTTGGGAGACCAAGGCTGGTGGATTGCTTGAGGTCAGGAACTCAAGACCAACCTGGCCAACATGATGAAACCTGTCTCTACTAAAAACACAAAAATTACCCGGGCATGGTGGCACGCACCTGTAATCCCAGCTACTTGGGAGGCTGAGGCAGGAGAACTGCTTGAACCCAGGAGGCAGAGGCTGCAGATAGTGCCACTGCATTCCAGCCTGGGCGACACAACGAGACTCAGTCTCAAAAAAAAGAAAGAGAAAATGTTTTCTTGCTTCAAGGCACGTGACTTTTAACTCAATTGAAGGAAAGTATGCATGTATTGATAGAGATGGCCATCGGAGGAACTGACAGGTCTTAGCAGTTGCAGATGAAGAAATATGCCCTAGAGGTCGGGGAAGAGGGAGAAGATACAAAGTTCTTTAACTTACAGCCAGGGCCAAGAAGATCCTTACATGGTGAGGTGAGAGGGCCCAAATCAGCCCAGCTGCCACTTCTGCAGAGCCTGTGTCCTTCTCTACCTGTGTCCGTGCCTGGGATGCCCATCTCTCAGCCTCAGCCCCTTATCTGAGTTATCATAGCCTAGCTAGCATCTGTCTCAACCCCAACCCTTTCAAAAGCTAGGGTGACACATTCAGCTACTCCTTTGTGAGGAAGTGACAGCAGTCTGGCTGGGTTGTGGGTGGGGGAGTGGTTGAGGGTCTCTGTTGCCCTGGAAGGAATTTCTACAGTAAGCCTGAGAGCTCCTGGCCAAGTGTGGCTACAGAAAGGAACAAAATTTGGGGGGCTGAGGGCAAGAGAGGACGAGAATTAGGGATGCTGCTCAGTTTCTCTTGATAAACGGATCCTGCTGCCTAAAGGATGGGGAGCTCCCAGAGTGGGGTGGAGCCATGAATGGGCTACTCAGGACATGGGGGTGAGTAGTAAGGAAAGGGGGAAGAGGGTCAGGCACAGTGGCTCACGCCTATAATCCTAGTACTTTGGGAGGCCGATGTGGGCAGGGCCAACATGGTGAAAGCCCGTCTCTACTAAAAATACAAAAACATTAGCCGGGCATGGTGGCGGGCCCCTATAATCCCAGCTACTTGGGAGGCTGAGGCAGGAGAATCGCTTGAACCCGGGAGCCGGAGGTTGCAGTGAGCCGAGATCACGCCATTGCTCTCCAGCCTGGGTGACAGAGTGAGACTCCATCTCAAAAAAAAAAAAAAAAAAAGGAGAGGAAGGAGCAACAGGACAACAGAGGTGCTGGAAAGCAGCCTTCAGTTGGGGAGGGGCAGGAGCTAGAGTGGGCAAGAAGGCCGAGGTGGCCCTTCATCACAAGCTGTTCCTTTATCACAAGCTGTTCCTGTGCTCCTCTAGGCCAGTGGCCCCTCTGGATGGATAGGATTCAATGGGTTGTTGGGGGGTGGGATGCAGTGTCATCTACTTGATCTCTGGGGCCTTCCCTTCCATCCTGGCCAGGGTCACAAGGAGAGAGTGGCATCCAGGCCTGCTGCTGGCACATGGCGACTGTGGACACTTCCCCTGGACACCCTCATGACGGTCATGCCCTCCACCTCCTGCCCTCCACCTCCTGCCCCAGATCTGGCTGCCACAGGTTGCTGCTGGGCCACAGTCCAGGGGCCGCTGCACTTTGACGGGGAAGATGCCTGATTGCTGATCGCACCTACCCCTCATGCTCCCTTCACACACCCCTCCTTTAGAAGAAATCTGATCCTGAGAATTGGAAATTGTGCAGTGCTGTGAGTGACCAGGTGAAGACAGGTTAGAGAAGCCAGGGCTTGGAGATTTCTCTCTTTTCCCTGGGCACAGAGCAAGGGCTGAAGGATTATAGACTTACCTGCCGCCTCGCCTCTGGGGCTCCGCTGGCCTGTCACTACTCCCTATCCTGAAGCAGTGCTCTGGACCAGGTCTGCAGGAAGAAACAACACAAGGGATTTAAGGGCTGGGATCCAAAGTCCAGCTTATGGGAAGGCAGATGAGGGAGATGATTCCTGCATCCAGGGGTGTGACCAGGGGACCGACCTCCTGACTAGTTCCCTCGTCCTCCAGGGCTGTGCAGAGCCCAGAGATAAACCACCTAGACCTGAGGCCCTGTTCCCCATCTTTGGCCAGTTGAGCATTCTTGTTGCCTGGCCCAGCCCCTGGCCCTCAGGGCACTGTTTTGGTCCTCCTCCTGCTCTTTTTATCCTGACCTATCCTTCTCAGCCCCTGGTGACTCACACTGCTTTGGAATTTCACTCACTGGCCTTTCTGATGCACATCTTGAGAGCCTGGCCTACAGCCAGAGAACAAGCTATGGCTTCAACCCCACCGGTAATTAATTCCGGCTACCTGAGGTAGAGGCCGTGGAAGCTGGGGAGAGGGAAGGCCATGAAGAAGTAAAGTACGGGTGGTTGCTGGTTGATGGGAGGAGGCTTTGTTCCTGCTTCTGCTCACCTGCACACAGGTAGAAAGCAAACAGCAGAAAAGCTATCAGCTCACAGTGGCCAGACATCAAGGGCTGGCCAGCCAGGAAACATACGAAGCAGGAGTGATCCAGTGTAAAATCTAGACTGGCCATTATGCTTCTTGGAGTGGATTTCTGGACCTTAGTTTACCTTTTTGTGAGTCCTATAGGTTTGATAGCTCCTCCTATGGGATGCTAAGGACCTTTATACTGGGGTGATAGTGCCTCCGTGTCACTCCAAATGGCTTGAGCTCTGTTTTCTCTCCATTTTCAATATATTTTGAGGGGCTGGCCCTGGATAGAATTCTGGAGAAGGGAAGAGAGAAAGAAAATTGCCATAACAATACACTGGGGGCCAGGCACGATGGCTCATACCTGTAATCCCAGCATTTTGAGAGGCTGAAGTGGGTGGATCCTTTGAGCCCAGGAGTTCAAGACCAGCCTGGACAATATGGCAAAGCCCCATCTCTACAAAAATTACAAAAAATTAGCCAGGTGTGGTAGTCCATGACAGTAGTCTCAGTTATCCGGGAGGCTGAGGTGGGAGAACCACCAGAGCCCAGGAAGTCGAGGCTGCAGCTGCTGTAAGTCACTGCACACATGGGCGAAAAGAGTGAGACCTTGTCTCTCACACACACACACACGCACACACACACACAGCAATGCACTGGACTGGAAATCAAAGACCTGGATTCATTTCCAGCATCCCATTCCCTGGCAACCCCCTACCAAGTGCCTCATCAGTTAAATAAGAAAGAGAGAGAGAGAAAGAGGGAGAGACAGAGACAGAGAGAGAGAGAGAGAAGTCCACCGTCTTTGCAGTGTCCCCTCCCATGGGTCTCTGATGTTCGCTGCAGTCACTGGCAGAGGTCCCCTGGTTCTCCAGTCCTCTGGAAGGCAACTACTTTTCCCACCTCTTGCCTAACTGTCCTTGACCTCCTTCCTCCTTCCAGCTTCCCAGGCTTGAGGGGTCACAGCCTTGCTCCTGCACCTGCTAGCACCTCTGTTGAGAAGGGCTTTGTGCTGCCTGCTGGGCTGACCCCTATGGCTGCACTGGTGGGTAGGCCAGGGGAGATCCTGAGTGGCTTCTAGAAACAATGCCCTTACGTGTAACTCCAGCCAGAAGAGTAACTCCAGGCAGAGGAACGGCTGGCCAGGTCAGGGGTGTTGGAGTGTCTGTGAAGACACACCCTGGGTCTGGTCAATTCTCTGCTTCTCATCGGGCAGGTCTGGCTGGGAATGTTCTATAGGGAATGCTGGAAAAGCATGCTTCCAGCCCTCCATCCTACCTTCCTCCCTGTTGGGAAAAGGACTTGTGGGGTGCCTGCATAAACTGGCCATAAAAATATGGGACAATAAGTTGTGGAAAGTCACAAGAGGCCTCTAAGGAGGAGATCCTCCTAATTGCCATCATGTTCCCATGCTCAGAGCGAGACCTGCTCTCTTATCTGCAAACACTGTGTTCAAGGAGAAAGATACTCCTTTGAAGCATTGGAATGTGGACAGATGTACAGACTCCTGGTTAAGCCCACTCCCACTAGCTCCTCTCCGATAAGTTAAAGATATGCTGTTTGAGCACAAAGGAGATTCATTTAAACTGCTATTGCTGTAGATTATGCCTGTGACACACTGCCTCCCTTTGACTGTTTCGCCCTGAACATCTGCTTCTTACATCTAAGTGATTATACTCAATAAATAGTGTGGAACCAGAACTCTGGGCCTTTTGCAGCCTCCATTTTGCAACTGGCCCCCTGGCTCCCACCTTTATGAACTCTTAACCTGTCTGTTCTCATTCCTTTGTCACCACCGGACTTCAGGTACCCTATGGGTGGTGTTGAGGCTTGTCCCCAACACTCCCTCTTAGCCGCACCCATGGGAACCATGATCATTTGGGAAGATCAAAGGAGTAAGGAGTAGGGGTAAGAAAATGAGTCTGGGTCTCTAATTCTACACCAAGGACTATAACAGATTTTTTTTTCTAAATTGAAAACACTTGTTTTTTTTTTTTTGAGATGGAATCTCACTCTGTTGCCCAGGTTGGAGTGCAATGGCACGATCTCGGCTCACTGCAACCTCCACATCCCAGGTTCAAGTGATTCTCCTGCCTCAGCCTCCTGAGTAGCTGGGATTACAGGCATGCACCATGACGACCAGCTAATTTTTGTATTTTTAGTAGAGACAGGGTTTCGCCATGTTGACCAGGCTGGTCTCAAACTCCCCACCTCAGGTGATCTGCCCGCCTTGGCCTCCCAAAGTACTGTGCTGGGATTCTAGGCGTGAGCCACCGTGCTTGGCCAGAAACACCTTTAAAAAGACAACACTACATCATGATCAGGTGGGTTTAAGAGTCTGGAATCCCAAGTCCGGCTGTCTGGGTTTAAATTGAAGATGTTCCACTTACACGTTTTGAATATGCCTCATGTTTCCTTCTGCTATAGTCATTAACATATTTAAATGATGTACTATATGGTGCCTAAGAATATTACACATATCAAAGTCATAGAACACAATAAGAACCCAATCAACCATGAAACCTTAATGTATTACACAATCAATACAGTGCCTGGTTGAAGCTGCACCTGTGTGATGACTTCCAATTCCTACCTCCGAGCTCTCCAACAGAGCCAGCCCTGTTCTGTGTTTTGTGCTTGTCATTTATTTGATGGTGATATTGTCTTTGAAGATATTTTGTATCATATTATGTGGGCATCCCAGAATCATATACTGTTTAGGTTGGCTTGCTTTTAAGTTTTAAGAAACTGTATTATACTACATGTACAACAATACAACAATTCTTGTATTTTTTTTTTTTTTTTTTTTTTTTTTGCACTCAGTCTTGCATTACTAAAACCTGGTCACATTGATAGGAATAGATGTGGTGACTTCATTCCCACTGCAGTGTAAGATTCCATAGCACTGGCTGGGCAGGGTGGCTCACTCCTGTAATCCCAGCACTTTGGGAGGTAGAGGTGGGTGAATCACAAGGTCAAGAGATTGAGACCATCCTGGCCAACATGACGAAACCCCATCTCTACTAAAAAGTACAAAAATTAGCTGGGCGTGGTGGCAGGTGCCTGTAGTCCCAGCTACTCAGGAGGCTGAGGCAGAAGAATCTCTTGAACCTGGGAGGCAGAGGTTGCAGTGAGCCAAGATGGCGCCACTGCACTCCAGCCTGGGTGACAGAGCAAAATTCTGTCACACACACACACACAAAAAAGTTATATTGCTGAATATTTATCAGAACCATCCAAAGTATGTGAAACTAGTTATTTAAGTGATAAAAAAAGTCATGCCTCTGTTTCTTCTGCACACTCAAAACCTTTTTCCCTCATGGTAGAAAAGTAAAACCTAGGTTATGATAACCATCACCAAAACTAAGTAACTCTCCACATTTTACTCATGCTTTGCTCTAGCTGAACTGCCAGCCTCAGAGTTTCGTTTCTTTTCTTTTTTTTTTTTTCTTGAGATGGGAGTCTCACTTTGTTGCCCAGCCATACCTCAAACTCCTGCCTTAGCTTCCCAAAGTGGTAACTAAGATTACAGGCATGTGCCACTGTGCCTGGCCTTGCTCCTTTTTTTCTTTCTTTCTTTTTTTTTTTTTTTTTGTCTAAATGATTTGAACTGTCTTTCACTGGATCAAGGTAAGAGTAGTCACACGTTGGTGCAGGTTTATCTCCATGTTGTCCATATTCCCCCTTACACACCGCAAGTAGAGCTAATCCACCACGGTCCCCAGAATTTCTAACCCAACATCAGAGTCACCTCCTCATCCTCAAGACAGTGCCAGTGTCAGTAATTGGGTTGCACATGGAAGTGAAAATCTAACTTACTGGGCAGTTCCATGTTGTTATCTGCTATGATCTGAATGTGTGCTCCCCAAATTCATATATTGAAACATAATCTGCAATGTGGTGGTGTTAAGAGGTGGGGCTTTGGGGGAGGTCATCGGGTCATGAGGGCTCCACCCTCAGGAATGGGATTAGTGCCCTCATAAAAGAAGTAGAGGCTTGAGGAAGCTTATGTGGACCTTCTGCCATGAGAGGAAGCAGCCAGAAGGCGCTGTCTTTGAGACACCAGCCCTCACCTGACACTGAATCAGCTGGCACCTTGATCTCAGACTGTCCAGCCTTTGGAACTGCGAGCAATAAATTTCTGTTTATAAGTCACCCAGTTTAAGGTACTTTATTAGAGCAGCCTGAATGGAATAAGATAGTATGTGAGAAAGATTTGTTGGGTTTTCTTCATTTGTTTGTTTTTGTGACGGAGTCTCGCTCAGTCTCTCAGGCTGGAGTGCAGTGGCACAATCACAGCTCACTGCAGCTTCGACTTCACTGGCTCAAGTGATCCTCTTGCCAATGGCGTCGTCTCAGCTCACTGCAACCTCTGCCTCCTGGGTTCCAGTGATTCTCCTTCTTCACCCTCCTGAGTAGCTGGGGTTACAGGCTCCTACCACTATACTCAGCAAAGTTTTTTTTTTTAATCTTGGTTCACTGCAAGCTCCGCCTCCCGGGTTCACGCCATTCTCCTGCCTCAGCCTCCCGAGTAGCTGGGACTACAGGCGCCCGCCACCACGCCCAGCTAATTTTTTTGTATTTTTAGTAGAGACAGGGTTTCACTGTGTAGCCAGGATGGTCTCGATCTCCTGACCTCGTGATCCGCCAGCCTCGGCCTCCCAAAGTGATGGGATTACAGGCATGAGCCACCATGCCCGGCCTATACTTAGCTAATTTTTGTATTTTTAGTAGAGACGGGGTTTCGCCATGTTGGCTAGGCTGGTCATGAACTCCTGACCTCAAGTGATCCACCCGCCTCAGCCTCCCCAGAGTGCTGGGATTACAGGTGTGAGCCATTGCGCCTGACCAAGAGAGATTTGAGAATGAGGAGTGGCAAGAAGACTATTGGAAGGAGATGGTAGAGCAGTGTCTCCCGAAGCAGGTGGGAAAGCCAGGAACAGGTTTAAAACACACTGCCATCTTGCCCAGGCCCTTCCTTGGCTACTTGATGGCATAGGGATGGAGGCACTGAACCAGTGGCCTCTGAGTCTTCCTGCACTTGGGTTAGTTGCAGTGATGGGAGGACAGAGTCAGAGGTCAATGGAGCAAGCGGGGGCTGCTCTCTTCTAGTCTACTGCAGAAATGCTTGGGCAGGTCCCAGGGCTCAGCCTCTCTGGTAACGGTCACCACCACTGATACACTGAAGGCTTTAAGATCCTGGTGGGGGCGCCTGGGGTCGGGGGCAGGAGGGCCAAGGGGCCAGTTGCACCTGAGTGTAAAGTGGCCCGGATATGGGACCGCCCAGGCTGCAGCAGCAAGGCGCCACTGCAGCTGGTGCTCAGCTGACTGGGCTCAGGGCCAAGCTGAGGCCCTAAACTCGTCTGGAAAAGCTGGCACTTTGCTGTAAGAGCATGCCAGCCAGGAGTGGGCCTATTGCTCGTTCTACACACTGGGAGAACACACTGAGTTGCTTCAGGGGCGGGCAGTGGGGGGACAGGGCAGCTGACTGCACCCATCTCTGTTCCTTTCAGCTTCACCCCACCCCACCTCCCACCTCTGCCCCCTTTCAACCCCCACAGAAGGAGCCTGCACTAGCCACAGCTGCAAATTCCTGAATTCCCTAATTCGAAGCAGGGACCTGGTGGCTTATTCAAATGAATCTGGCTGGCAAAAGACCCAGCTCTCAAAACCTGCCCACTTAAAACAGTCTTGAGGGGCCTGCCCTGGTGAGAGAGAGAATGTCTCAGGGCTCCACTGAAGCGAAGAAGAGCAGTAGCCAGAGTGAGGGTGTCCTACACCAGGGATGAGCTGAGGGTAGCTCCCCCAGACTCATCCAAGCTCTCCTTCTTTCGAATATCGATAAAATTCAGCCTAGGTCTAAAAATGATTGTCACCGCAACCAGACATGAGGAGACATGTCACTTTTACTGGGTGGTTGAATCAACTCCAGCCAGTAAGCATTTCTTGAATGAGTTCTGGCAGGTGTGCCAGGCACTGACAACTTGCTTTACAACAGGAAATGAGATCGTAAGAAAAGAATATGTAATCTGACAAGCGGACCTTTTATATGTACTGAAATAGACTTCTGGAAAATACATGTATAAATCTCAGAGACAAATCAGTTGGTGGTTTAAAATTGGAAAACTTGTGAAGAAATTCTTTTGCTTTAATCTCTACAAACAGATAACGTATCATACTTGGAAGAAGAAATATCACCAGGCAATTTGGTGTTTTCTTTTGATTGGCTGTGACTGAAAGAGAAAGTTAAATATAGGAGACGAGAGCAAATTTAAAAGTATTGTTTTTGTGTCACAGCTATGGGGTGACGTGCACTTAATGTAATCAAGTTGAAGCACGAAGTTGTAATTTGGGATTTCTAAAGTATTTGGGACATCGCACGAAGTTGTTAGAAGATTAGATTCCTTGGAACTTAGAGCTCTAATTTTAAATATCCACAGAGTTTGTTTTTTAAAAAAACTTGGTATTGGACATTAGTTCAGAATTTCACTTTGAAGACAGCTAGCATAACAATCAAAATTGCCCAGATTAAATGAACTGGCCCTTCTGTTTTTCGAAATTACTAAGGAATTTGGTGATTAAATGAATTCTTATTTCTCTTCACACCGGTAAGATAAATACTCAAGTTTTTCACTGTTTAGCCTTATAAATATTCTAAAGTAACAATTGAATATGTAAAATCTGAAGGATTTAAATGTACTAGTAAATGATTTCTAGCAAGTAAAATTAGTCAATGAACATGCAGCTATAATTCATGAAAAAGAAAAAAATATAGAAGCAAACATTTAAAAAGGTTTTGCCTCACTTAGTAATTTTTAAAGTGAAAATTAGACTAATTTTTAACCTATCAAATTTGTAAGGATTTTAAAGAGTGATAATACTCCTTCTGCTAAGTAGGAGTGTAAATTAGTAAAATACATCTGGAAACTAATCAGATGATATATGCTACTTCTTTTATTGACTCCCACATGCACATAAATAAACCTTTTTTCTCCTATTAATCTGTCGTTTGTCAGTTCAATTTACAGCCCTCAAGTAATGACCCTTACAGGGTAGAGGAAAACTTTTACTTTTTGCTCCTCTACATATATATTAAGAGGCTTAAAAGAATTCCCATACCTGGCTGAGCGCAGTGACTCACACCTGTAATCCCAGCACTTTGGGAGGCCAAGGAGGGCGGATCACGAGGTCAAGAGATCGAGACTATCCTGGCCACATGGTGAAACCCTGTCTCTACTAAAACATACAAAAATTTGCTGAGCGTGGTGGCAGGCGCCTATAGTCCCAGCTACTTGGGAGGCTGAGGGAGGAGAATCGCTTGAACCCGGGAGGCGGAGGTTGCAGTGAGCCGAGATCGCGCCACTGCACTCCAGCGTGGTGACAGAGCGAGACACTGTCTCAACAAAAAAACAAAGAAAAAAAAAAAAAAAGAATCCCATACTTTGGCCCAAGAAAACTCTAAAAACAAAATCTGAGGAAATAATCAGAAGTCAGGAAAAGGTTTATGTATGGGACGTTCATAAACACGAGTGATAGTGAGGGAAAAAATGAAGAAAAAAAAAACTGTCTTCCAAGCGGGGATGTCTTCAATAAATAATGGCATATCCATAAGATAGAATGTGTGTGGTACATGCATGCACACACACATACCCACAGTACATGACTGTACACAAAACCAAAAAAAATTCATACATGAGAGAAAGGATAGAAAGAACTATTGCAAAATATAAACAGTAGTTATCTCTGGATGGTAAAATTATGGATCTTAGAATTTTCTTTCCTGTATATATTTTTATATTTTCCAGATCTTTACAATATGTATGCAATACTTTTAGATTGGAGTGTTTGAGAGAAGCACAGGTTTATTTATTTACCAAAATAATAAACAAATTAATTATTCTGAAAGAACGAAAAGAAGGGAAGAAGAAAGAAGAATGTTTGCAAAGATCTTTTCTTTCCCTTGTAAAATGTCATTAAAAAAATATGGGTGGATTTTTTTTCTTAGAGTAAGAACAGTATTTTAATTATTTTATTGCATCCCAAAGGTCACTGATAAAAGAAAATGTAATTTAACCAAGTCGAAACACAAAGTTACAACTTGGTATGTTAAATAACTTGGTTCATAAAAGATTCCAATAAAGATGTGAATATGTGTATATATCATGGCCATATATAAGATAAAGGAAGACAGGCAGGGAATTACTTTCTGTAAATAACTTTTAAACATACTTTCAAAGATAAGAAAACATAAGAGGAAGTTAACTTAAAAAAGCTTTACATGATTTCAACATCTCAATGCCACTTATTTTCAGTTATTCTGTTTGCATGTCATACAAGTTTTATACATTTTTTGCTTTTTAAGTTATCAGGTATTTACTCGTAAATGATTTCTAGCAAGTAAAAACAGTCAATGAACATGCAGTTACAATTTATTAGAAATAAATACAGAAACATTTTTCCTTTCTTTCTTCCAGCCTCCTGTTACATGGAATACATTCTATTTTCTAACTTCTTGTTGTAAATGTTTGCAAACATACACAAAAACTAAAAAGAAAACAAAAAGTACATTAAATACTGATATTCCCCTTACCTAAACTTAACAGTTGCTAAGCTTTGGGGTACGTTTTTAATAAACTTAACAATTGTTAAGTTCTGGCGTATTTTTTTGGGCCATAACTTTTCACAATAACTTGTAGACATCATTATATTTTCCAGACTTTACAATATGGATATTGTATATATTGTACAATATACAATACTTTACTCCTAAATACTGATTTTTTATTTTAACATTTTTATTTTAAAAGACTTAAAAAGAAGATATTTTTCTTTTTTTAGAGGTGGGGTCTCTCTGTGTTGCCCAGGCTGGAGTGCGGTGGCTATTCACAGGTGTAATTCCACTACTGATCAGCACAGGAGTTTTCCCTCCTTAGGTAACCTGGTGGTCCCTCATTCCCAGGATGTCACCATATTGATGTGGAGCTTAGTGCAGACACCTGGTCAGCACAGGACTCTTGGGCTCAAGCAATCCTCCCACTCCAGCCTCCCCAGTAGCTGGGACTACATGCCTGAGCCACCATGCAGGGCATTACTCCTAAATATTTTAACATGAATTCTCCTATATAACCACAAAACCACCATCACATTTAAGAAAATTAATAAAAATTCCCCAGTATTATGTACTACCCAGTTGATAGCCATATATCCCAGTATGTCCCCACACATTTTTATAGCTATTTTCTTACTCATACCTTTTTAACAGTTGCCTAATATTACTGTCAATGGGTATACCATGATGGAATTAACCAGTTCTCCTACTACTTAAGGTGTTCTCAGTTTCTCAGTGATCAAGGAGCTTCTTTGCAAATTTGTTCTTTCAATAGCTTTTTTTTTTTTTTTTTTTTTTTTTTTTGAGAAGAGTCTCATTCTTTCACCCAAGTTGAAGTGCAGTGATATGATCTCGGCTCACTGCAGCCTCCACCTCCCAGGCTTAAGCAATCCTCCCATCTCAGCCTCCTGAGTAGCTGGAACTACAGGCACGCACTACCATGCCCAGCTAATGTTTTGTAGAGATGGGGTTTTTCCATGTTGCCCAGGCTGATGTTGACCTCCTGGGCTCAAGCAATCCACCTGCCTTAGCCTCCCAAATTGATGAGAATACAGGCATGAGTCACTGAAGCTGGCCTTCAACAAATATTCATTGAGCGTCCACTGTGCTCCAGGAAAGTGCTGGGTGCTGAGAAGTGTAGGGTGAAAGTCATTGCTCCTACCTTTGTGCAGCGTGTAGTTAGTGGACAAGGAGGTTTGGTTCTTCATTGAAGTATTACTAAATTAGCTGAAGGAGGAACCTGAGTTAAATAGTGGGAGTTATTAATAAATTAATTAATAATTTTGTAGAGATGGTATCTTGCTATGTTGGCCAGGCTGGTCTCAAACTCCTGGAGTCAAGCAACCCTTCCACCTCAGCCTCCCAAGTAGCTGGGATGGCAGGCATAAGCCACTGTACCTGCCCGGGAGCTTGCATCGTGATATGTATATCTTCATTAAAAAATTGTTCTAGGCCAGGCACAGTGGCTCACGCCTATAATCCCAGCACTTTGGGAGGCCGAGGCCGGTGGATCATTTGAGATCAGGAGTTCGAGACCAGACTGGCCAATATGGCAAAACCTCATCTCTACTTAAAAAAAAAAAAAAAAAAAAAAAACTATCTGGGGATGGTGGCACATGCCTGTAATCCCAGCTACTTGGAAGGCTGAGACACAAGAATCACTTGAACTAGGGAGGTAGAGGTTGCAGTGAGCCGAGATCACACCACTATAGTCCAGCCTGGGTGACAGAATAAGACTGTATCAAAAAAAAGTTTGCATGGATTATGCTATGTCAACAAAAACAGTGCTTCTGACATTTACCCCAACTAAAAATGGCGGTATTCCCAATATTGGGATTACTCCCTTTTATTTTTCTTTTTTGGCACTTCATTGGGTAGAAAACAATACTGCCTTTTTATTCCTTATGACTAAAGTGGATTTTTCTTCCTGAACCCCTCAAGTGCCTTGCTTGGCTCTGCTTCCAGGTTCTTTCCACAGCTCTTTTTGTACCGTCTTCCTCACCTCCCAAGAAGAAATATTTATTGTCTGGGAACCATTGCAGTAGAATGTCCTGGGAGACAGCCTGTTTTCAAACTGTGAGACCCACTGGTGGTCCTCAGCTCTCTGCCTGAGGTGGTCTCATAATCTCGGCTTAAATAAAGGACTCTACAGTTTTGACCCTTGCCCTTCTCCCCCAGGAGTCCCCAGTGGTCTTTATTTTTTGTTTTATTTTATTATTTTGATTGATTGATTGAGATGGAGTCTTGCTCTGTCACCCAGGCTGGAGTGCAGTGGAGTGATCTCGGCTCACTGCAACCTCTGCCTCCCGGGTTTAAGAGATTCTTCTGCCTCAGCCTCCTGAGTAGCTGGGATTATAGGCACGTGTCACCACACCTGGCTGATTTTTATATTTTTAGTGGAGATGGGGTTTCACCATGTTGATCAGGCTGGTCCAGAACTCCTGACCTCATGATCCGCCCACATCAGCCTCCCAAACTGCTGGGATTACAGGTGTGAGCTACCGCACCTGGCACCCAGTGGTCTTTAGAGAGAGATCTGGGAAGAGAAGGGAGGGAAGGGGCCACCCAGCTGGAAAGACAGGTTTAAATTCAGGCCCCCTTGGACTGGTTCCCTCTTTCTTGCCTATCCCACCTTTTGCTCCAACAAGCCTGTTGCATTCTCCAGGTTTCACACACATCCTGTGTGAGGTGTGTTTTCTGATCTTACCTGGGGGCTGTGTGCTAGAAGTTTCTACCCATCCATCAGGTTTGACACCCTCCAGGCCAGGCCTAGTTCTAGCACTTTCTAGTGCTTTTTATCTCCTCTCACTTCTGCATTTTAGTTCACATCCCCTGGCCCTGTCAGCCACCTCAGGCCTCCAGCAGTCGGGTCATATGAAACACACCCCATGCACTGACCCCCAAGGGACGCACCTCTCCACTTCCTGCGGTGCCTCTAGCCAACTCTGGTGGGAGGCAGCCATGGGACCCTTTTGGTATGCTTGACAAACTCTCACCAAAGCCTATCCCACCGCCTGCAGTCTTTTCTGGCAGTTCCAAGGAAATGCAATGTCAGGATCTCCCCAGCTAGCTAGAGAAGACCCCGTTCCACCCCTTCTAAGGTAGAAACAGGGTGGGGCACATGAAAGACCCCCAAGAAGAGCAGCATCCAGGGGAGAGGGCTGGTTTGGGTGGGGAGGGAGCAAGTGGTTCCACTTCGAGCCCTTTACCTGTGATGTGCCAGGGAGACAGCTGTGTGGAGAGTGGGCTTGACTCTCTTGGGAAAGAGGAGGCGCCTCCCATGTAGGATTTGGGGTCAGCAGTATGAGGGGAGATGTTTAGGCCCTGGAAAGAGATGTCTAGTGAGATGATAGAAAGAATCTCAAGGGATAAAACATTGATCCAGGAGATAACCTCAGCTGAAGAGGGACAATTGGGGCGCTTAGTGGGTGAGGCGTTTCCCTTGTCATTTTGCGCACGGGTCCTTAAAGTTCGTGTAGCAGGAACTCTGAGTAGTACCTGATTGTGCACAGTACCTGCTTGTGCACAGTAGCTACCTGTGCACAGTATCTGCTTGAGCACAGTACCTCCCTGAGCACAGTATCTGCTTATGCACAGTACCTCCCTGAGCACAGTACCTGGGCCATGCAGCTCCCAGCAGCCCTTTCTCTCCCCCTGCTGGTCATGTGATTTAATTTTTAACTCAGGAAAGGGAATTCCCAGTGGAGGGGCTTGATGGCCAATTAAACACTCTACAAACTGCACTCCACAGGCCCAGGATGCAACCTGGCCTGGCCTTATAACTTCTAGGCCTTCAGGGAAACGAAATTTCTCCCTGACCAACATGGCAGTGACTAAGATCTATTATCTTTTAGCTGGGCCTCAGGGGGAGGAAAATCAGAATTATGAAATGGGGCAGAGGCCTGGCCTGCACTGGAGCGAGTGTTGTGGGTCCCCAGCTTGTCTAGTTGTCTCACCCGAGACACTAAAAACGGCACAAAGAGCCGGCAGGCCACCCTGCACCCCGCACTTTGCCTTTGCCTTGTGACTGTGCTTAATATAGGTCAAATGAAAACAGCTCCCAAAATAGACCTCTGAGAAGCAGCTGCAGTTGTGAAATGCTCCACAGAAAGGGAAAAGGTGTGGGTGACGGGAGCCCAGTTCTCCTCAGGTGTTACGTAACCCAGGCTTGGAAATCGGGGCCAGATGTCTGCAGAGAACAAGCCCGCCTCCCCTGCCCTTTCCTCCCAGCTTTCCTCCCTCCATGCCCCCACCCTAGACCCCGGAATCAGCCCACCACACATCAGCAAACTCGGAGGGAGGGAGCTGGGCCCGTTCTGGACGGCAAGGTCACCCCTCAGAGCATCCCTGGAGGAGCTGGTCGTGCATACCTAAGCAATCACATGGCTCCCAGCAGAGCTGGCTGGGAGCTCCGGAAGTGGTCAGGTGACTCCCTGGAAGGGCTGGTGCCTGGGGTGGGTCTCATCTGACCCAAATGGTGGGGCGTGGGAGGGGTGGCAAGAGTGATGGGCTGAAATGGCTGAGAAGATGCCATGAGGCAGGCTGCTGCTCTGGTCTGTTGAGAGATAGAAGAGGCCTCCAGGAAGGAGGGTACCTCAGTGCTACCCACCTCCTGCAGACTTTGCCTCTTCCCTCTGTCCCCCAAGCAGCCTCTGCCTCTGACATTTCCATCTTTGCCTCAGCAAGGAGGGGAATTTCCATTATATTATGAAAGAGAGGGACCTGCCTCCCATCACCCATTTCTCCATTCATTCAGTGATCATTTCATCAGTGAGGAAGTGCCAGACCCAGGCTGGGCACTGCAGATACGGCTGGGAATGAGACCCACTGCTTGCCCTCCAGAGTCTCTCATGGTTTGATATGGCGGAGAGCAGGACCAGGTGTGGTGGCTCACACCTGTAATCTCAGTGCTTTGGGAGGCCAAGGTGGAAAGATCACTTGAGGCCAGGAGTTCAAGACCAGCCTGGGAAACATAGCCCAGAAGACCCCCATCTCTACAAAAAATAAAAATTAGTCCTGTATGGCGGCACACACCTGTGACCCCAGCTACTTGGGAGGCCGAGAGGGGAGGATTGCTTGAGCCCAGGAGGTTGAGGCTGCAATGAGCTTCACTGGGCCACCGCACTCCAGCTTGGGCAAGGGAGCGAGACTGTGTCTGTAAACAAACAAACAAACAAACAAACAAACAAATGTAAGAAAAAAAAGTAAGCAGGGTGTTAGAATTCAGGGAAATAAAAGCCAGGAGAGGTGAGCACAGGGTGGGGTCAGAGCCCCTAGAGGGGCACTGTCTTGGGGGCAGGTGGAGGACCAAGATGACTTTCCTGAACAAGAGACTTCTGAGAACAAGCAGGAAGGTTGAAAAGAGCCTGCCAGGTCAGGGGAAGGGAGTGAAGGCTGGAGAAATTCCCGGCAAGGGAGCCTATGCCTGTGCCGAGGCGCAGGGGCCCGGTGGAGAGCATCCCTTCCTGGGAAACTGCACCATTGCAGGATGGCTGCATGGCAGATTCAGAAAGGCAGGCGGAGGGATGAGGCCGAGAAGGAAAAAGAAGGCCATATCTGGAAGGCCCTTGTGAGGAAGTGTGGACTTCATCCTGACAGAACTGGGAAACTGCTAGAGCAGGAGGTTCTCAAACATGGTCAGCAGCCAGGGGAGCAGGTCAGAAAAGCCAGTTGTCAGGCTCCTCTTCAGATCTATTGAGTCAGAAATGCTGGGGGTAGGGTCCAATCCTCCATGTCTTCGCAGCCTGCTCCAAGCGCCTCTCATGCCTGTTAATGTTTGAGAACCACTGAGCAACAGGCTTTTATGTCAGGGAAGTGCAGAAGCAGCTCAGGAAGATCCTCTGGTTGCGGGGCAGAAAGTGGTATGGAAGCGGGTGAGGCTGGAGGCATAGCAGGAAGGAGGGTGTGTGGTGGCACCAAACGCCCCTGGAGAGCTGACAGTGGTGGCAGTGGACATGAAGCAATATACCAGATTCAAGAAACCTTAGCAGGGCCATGTGCTGATTTTGGTAGGGTCTGGGCACTTGTGACTTTGTAGACCACTTCCTCCATTAAACAGTACTTAAAATTATGTGTGATGACTGCATTGGTATAAAAATGAATATACTTCGGGCCAGATTATGTTAATTTTATTCTTCTAATTTTAAAAGAAATGAAAACTTTTTCATGAACCCCTAAATGTGCCATGAACCCTAAGTGCTGTGCCTAGTGGAGGAGTTGGTTTGGAACATCCAGGCTCTACTCTCAACAGGAAGTGGCCTTTGATGGAATGTGAGGAAGAGGGAGAGAGGGCATCGTGACTGATGCCCACCATCTGGGCTGGGGTCCTGGATGGCAGAAGGTGGCCCATTGAAACTGAGAACACAGAGGAAGAGCAGATTTGCGGAAGGAGATGAGGCCAATTCCTTCATGCAAGTTCAAGTGCAAGGGGCCTGAGACACATCCGAGTGGAAACGTCAAGGAGGCAGCTGGATACCAGGATTCGGACTTAGAGAGGGATAAATAATGGCCAGCAAGGGGGTAAATCAACTTAGATAGGATGTGTAGATCATGACCAGCAAGGGGGTAGCTGAAGCAGGAGAAGAGTGGAGGTTACCTGCAGAAAGTAAGAAGATGAATCCAGCGGGTAAAACCTGAGGGAAAGTCACATTCAAAGGATAGACTGTCCAGAGAGGTGGAAGGAAAACCAGAAAGGCTCGGGTACACCAAAGGAGGTGAGCGTTTCAAGGGAGAGTAGTCAGGTGTCAAATGCTGCAGAGAAGTTCAGCAATGGGCAGTACAGCATGTCCTTCAGATTGAGTTGCCAGTGAACAAGGTGGCCTTGTTCTTTCAGAACCAGTGGAGCTGTGGAAGTCGGTTTGTAGAAGTGGAGGCAGTGAGTGCAGGTTGCTCTTCCAAGCAGTCTGGCTGTGAAGGAAAGGAGAGAGATACGGCCAGGTGTAGTGGCTCACGTATGTCATCCCAGCACTTTGGGAGGTCGAGATGTGAGGATCACTTGAGCCCAGGAGTTCGAGACCAGGCTGGGCAACATAGCAAGACCTCACCTCTACTTAAAAAAAAAAATAGATGGGTATAGTGACACATGCCAGTAGCTGCAGCTACTTGGGAAGCTGAGGTAGGAGAATCGCTTGAGCCCAGGAGTTCAAGGCTGCGGTGAGCCATGATCATGCCACTGTACTGCAGCCTGGGAGACAGAATGAGACCTTGTCTCTTAAAAAAAAAAATACAGAAAAAGAAAAAAGGGAAAGAGAGAAGTAATATGGACTGAGTGAGGGTGGGAAGGAAAGAGTTGAAGCACAGGAAGAAAACTCAGCCTTCGACTCAAGGGGAAATGGCTTCTCTCTCATGTTGGGAGGGAGGTGGAGGATTTCAGGTGGTTTTTGTCTCGTAACTTCTATTTTTCTCTATAAAGTAGAAAGGACCCAGAAACACAGGGAGGTTTGTTGAGGGTGCAGAAGGTTTGTAATGATTATGGTGGAGAATGGGAGAAGGCACTAGAAAATTACAAATCAAACCGTGCAACATTGAGGAGCCAAGTGGAGGTAAAGACCGTCACAGCTTAGCGGCAATCATCTGTGGAGTTGTGTGTGGAAAGAAGGAAATTAAACAAGAACACAGAGTATGAGATTGATGGCTTTTTTAAAAATAGTTTTTGTGGTTGGGCATAGGGGCTCATGTGTTCTCAGCACTTTGGGAGACTGAGGAGGGAGGGTCACTTGAGCCCAGGAGCTCAAGACCAGCCTGGGCAACAGGGAGAGATACTGTCTCTACAACAACAAAAAAAGTATGTGTGTGTGTGTGTGTGTACGTGTGTGTATGTATATATATATATATTTAGAGACAGGGTTCTGCCCTGTGGCCCAGGTTCTGGAATGCAGTGGCATGATTATACCTCACTGCAGCCTGGAACTCCTGGGTTCAAGCAATCCTCCTGCCTTAGCCTCCCGAGTAGCTGGGACCACAGGCATGCACAATGCCCAGCTTACATTATTTTTAATGGTGTATGCTATGGTCCGAACAAAATTCATCTGTTGAAACATAATGGCCAATGTCATGGTATTAAGAGGTGGGGCGGGCCGGGCGCAGTGGCTCAAGCCTGTAATCCCAGCACTTTGGGAGGCCGAGACGGGCGGATCACGAGGTCAGGAGATCCAGACCATCCTGGCTAACACGGTGAAATCCCGTCTCTACTAAAAAAATACAAAAAACGGGCCGGGCGCGGTGGCTCAAGCCTGTAATCCCAGCACTTTGGGAGGCCGAGGGGGGCGGATCATAAGGTCAGGAGATCGAGACCATCCTGGCTAACACGGTGAAACCCCGTCTCTACTAAAAAAATACAAAAAACTAGCCGGGCGAGGTGGCGGGCGCCTGTAGTCCCAGCTACTGGGGAGGCTGAGGCAGGAGAATGGTGTGAACCCGGGAGGCGGAGCTTGCAGTGAGCTGAGATCTGGCCACTGCACTCCAGCCTGGGCAACAGAGCGAGACTCCGTTTCAAAAAAAAAAAAGAGGTGGGGCCTTTAAGAGGTGAGTAGGTCATCAGGGCTCCCCCCTGGTGAAAGGGATCAAGGCCTTTCTAAAACAGGCTTGGTGCAGTGTTCATTCCTCCTGTATTTCCACCTTCTGCCATGTGAGGGCGCAGCAACAAGGTGTCATCTTGAAGGCAAAGAGCAGTGCTCAGCAGATGTGCAAACTGCCGGTGCCTTAATCTTGTGCTTTCCAGTCTCCAGAGCTGTGAGAAAATGAATTTCTGTTCTCTATAAATTATCTCATCTGTGTATTTTGTTATAGCAGGACAAATGGACTAAGAACAGCGTGTTTTCTAAATTGTGGTGGTGCATTCTCCGGTATAAAATACTATAATTTGGCCAGGTACAGTAGACTGAGGTGGGCAGATCACTTAAGTCTAGGTGTTCAAGACCAGCCTGGGCAACATGTGGAAACCCCGTCTCGACAAAAAAAATAGCAAAACTAGCTGGGCATGGTGACACACGCCTGTAGTCCCAGCTACTTGGAGACTGAAGTGGAAGAATCACCTGAGCCTAAGGAGGTCAAGGTGGCAGTGAGCCCTGATCGCGCCACTGCACTCCAGTCTGGGCAACGAGTGAGACCCCATCTCAAGACACAGAAAACAAAACTATAATTTGTAAAATTCTAATTTCCTATTGTTAAACTGATATGGTTTTCAGATTATTACTATTATAGATAATATGAATTATACTTGGGTATTTCCTTAAGGTAAATTCCAGATCGAATATCTTGGTTAAATTACGTAAACATTTTAAGGCTTTTGATAGGCATTATGTATCAAAATGTACCTGGCTTCATTTTGCATGCTTTGAGTGATAGTGCTTCATTTTGCATTGTTTTAGTCATATTTTTATTTCTTCCCCTGTGGTTATTTGTTCATGGTCTTTACACATTTTTCGAGTGGAATGCTACTTTTCCTATTGGTTTATAATGGCTTTCTTTATATATTATTAGTTTTTTGTCATCTGTTGTCAATGTTATTTCCCGGTGATACAGTTTAGCTGTGTCCCCACCCAAATCTCATCTCGAATTATAGCTCCCACAATTCCCACATGTTGCAGAAGGGATCAGAGGTGAGCAGATCACCTGCGGTCAGGAGTTCAAGACCAGCCTGGCCAACATGGTGAAACCCCGTCTCTACTAAAAATACAAAAATTAGCCAGGCATGGTGGTGGGCGCCTGTAATCCCAGCTACTCGGGAAGCTGAGGCAGGAGAATCACTTGAACCCAGGAGGTGGAGGTTGCAGTGAGTTGAGACCGTGCCATTGCACTCCAGCCTGTGTGACAGAGCGAGATTCCATCTCAATAAATAAATAAATAAATAAATAAGTAAAATTAAGCTAACTACTAGCAGTGTAGCTTAGTTTCGGTATTTCAAATACATGTATAATTCTTAAGATGCTACAACTCGTATAATAAAGGTATTGCTCACCGACAACCAACTAACAGATCTTCACTGACCATACACGATTGTATGGTGCCTTGGAGCCTTCATGTGAGTCCCCTGAGGGTTCACTGGTGCTGGGGGACAATCAGAGATGGCATCACCATGGCACTGGTCCTTTCCAACAGGAGGACTGGTATAGGAGCAGGTGTGAAAATGCCCACTGAGCAGGACAGAAAGCTGATTTCTCAATAGCACAATAAACGGTCTTATTTTTTTTGCAGAAAACAAGATTGTCGCTGTATATTTTTCTGATTGCTACATGGAACACCTTTGCCCCACAGAATATGGTCTGCTTACTTATGAACTCCATTCAGATGTGTTTTTAATATTAGGGATGAATGTTGGAATGCTTTTATTTTCATAAGAAACGTGATATGGTTTGGCTGTGTCCCCACCCAAATCTCATCTTGAATTGTAACTCCCACAATTCCCATGTGTTGTGGGAGGAACCTGGTGGGAGGTGATTGAATTATGGTGGCAGATCTTTCCTGCACTGTTCTTGAAATAATGAATGAGTCTCACGAGATGTGATGGTAAAAAAAACAAACAAACAAAAAAACCGGAGGCTGGGCGTGGTGGCTCATGCCCGTAATTGCAGCACTTTGGGAGGCCAAGTGGGTGGATCACCTGAGTTCGGGAGTCTGAGACCAACCTTACCAACGTGGAGAAACCCCATCTCTACTAAAAATACAAAATTAGCTGGGCATGGTGGTGCATGCCTGTAATCCCAGCTACTCGGGAGGCTGAGGCAGGAGAATCACTTGAACCTGGGAGGTGGAGGTTGCGGTGAGCCACGATCACACCATTGCACTCCAGCCTGGGCAACAAGAGCAAAACTCCGTCTTAAAAAAATAATAATAATAAAAATAAATAAATAAGTAAAATAAGAGTTTCCCTGCACAAGCGCTCTCATTTTTTGCCTGTCACCATCCACATAAGACGTGCCTTCGGCTCCTCCTTGCCTTCCACCACGATTGTGAGGCTTCCACAGCTATGTGAACTGTAAGCCCAATTAAACCTCTTTCTATTGTAAATTGCTCAGTCTCGGGTGTATCTTTATCAGCGGCATGAGAACGGACTAATACAGTTGGTAATTCCTCTCTCTTTTCCACTTTGTTAAGTTTTGGTATTACACTTGCATTAGCTTTGTAAATTGTATTGGGAAACTTCCTGTGCTTTTCTCTAATGTGAAATTATATTTTGTAGCAAGGAAAAATAGGAAATATCTTTACCTATTTCATTTGTATAGCAGGTGTGAATTGTACGCAGGCTTAGAGATATAAATATGTGTCTTCATTTCTCTGTAACAGATACTTAGTTCAGGACAGCCCACTTCTGCTGATGAGAGAAAACTACTTTTATAAATCTTAGCTGCTTTTGATGTGTATCAATTCAGAGTACAAACTTTAAGTCAATTGTCTCCCTTTCCCCTCTTCTTTCCCATGGTGATCTTAATTCCAGTAGGCTTCCTCATCTTTCTAGCATGGGGTGGGTTATCTGGGCCTGGCGTCATGTCCTTTGGCTCCTGTTGCCAAATGCTGGTGCTGAAGCAGAGGTGCCCAGCCCTGCTATAGTCTCCAGTGGGCAATGGGCCCAGGAGCACTGCACACCTTTGTCCTGATGACAGGACCCTTTGAATTTGTCTACCTCTCTACTCACCACTTCTGTGGCCACTAGTGCTTGGTTGTTTTCCCTCACCTGCCCAGGGGTGCATGGGAGCAAACGAGGCTTCCATCCACCCAGGTGGTCCACTCGACCATTTTGCTTTTACCACCCTTGTTCTGTGTCCTCTGAGGCTTGCTATGAAACCAGCCTATGACTCTGCTCTGGGATGCACTAAAACGATCTGGGTTTCTCTCATCCTGCTCTTCACTGTCCACCAGGAGGAAGTCAGGGTGCTGAGCACTCTCAGAGTCTCTCTGTCTGATGTCTCTCTATGTCACCAAAACTGTCCTTTTATTATATGATCATGCACTTTATGTTCTCAGTGGCTTCATCTGAGAGGCTTAATTCAGCCTTTAATTGTAAAGTCAAGTTTTTTAGAATGCAAAATAAAATAAAAATAACTTCTTTCTCAGATATCTGACTCTTGAAAATCAAGTGTTTTTGGCATTCAGGCTTTCTCTCTCCCATAAAGTAAAACCTGCTTTGAAACTCAAACTTTAGCAACATCTTCTTGTTCTTGGAACTGCCACATCCTTAAAGCGGTGAATGCCTTTGAGTTAAGAACAATGAGCTGCCGGGCAACTAAGGGAAAGTAAGAGTTATTTTAATGAAAAATACATCAGTTAATGTAAAATAAAATATCCCATTTTTGAAATCATTTTCTCGTAAAATCACCTGGGCCTAGTAGATATCCAGAAGATAATTCTTTGATAGCTTTCTTTTTTTATTTTAATTTGTCTCTTTGTGGGTTTCTTTCTTTCCCCCACTTTTTTTTTTTTTTTTTTTTTTTTTTTTGTAAATTTATTGTTGTCTTTAGAGACAGCCTTACTCTGCGGCCCAGGCTGGAGTGCAGTGGCACCATCACAGCTCACTGTAGCCTCCAACCCCTGGACTCAAGTGATCCTCTCACCTTGGCCTCCTGAGTAGTTGGGAGTACAGGCACCAGCAACCACGCTTGGCTTTTTTGTAAATTTGGAAAACTTATATATTCTGAGAAACTATCAGATGTATCCATTTTTTTTCAAATGTATCAGCATAGCGTTATGCATTTTATTCACCATTTTTAAATGCCTTTTTGTCTATGACTGTATACTTTTCCTTACATTGCTTCTCACTTCCCTCTTTCAATTGCATTTGTCAAGCTTCGGTTGCAGAAAAGGAGTCCCCATAACTGGTGTAAGTAGAAAGGAAATCATGTCAGTGCAGTAAATAACTTACAGAATTGTTGGGAAGTCTGAAGAGAGAGACGCAAAGCTGAGCTCTCAAAGACAACCTCAGAGCCGCTGTGGACACACAGGGAGTCCTTGTGTGTTCACTTCTCCGCTCCCCACCCACCTTTTAGCTCTTTGTACACTATGAGGTAGGACACAAACAAAGACCAATGAGTTATTACAAATAAAAACTTTAGGCAAATTAAATTTAGCAGAGTTTAACTGAGCAAAGAAGGGCTCGAGAGTCAGGCAGCCTTCAGAGCCAGCAGAGGTTCAGATAACTCCATTCCACAAGGCAGGCAGGCAGGCAGCGTTTATAAAAGGAAAATAGGAGAGAGGGACAGAAACAGCTTGATCAGTTACAGCTCCAGGTTTGCCTCATTTGAACATGGTCTGACTAGTTGGCTGCTTGTGATTGACTGGAGCTCAGAGGCTGTGATTGGTTGGAACTGGGCTATTTGTTACAAAAGTATATTCTTGTATTAGGGTTTCAGGTAGTTTACTACTAAGGTTGCAGAGCCTGACTTAGTGGCTCCCTCCTATAATCTTATTACGTTGGGAGACTGAGGCAGGAGACTTGCTTGAGGCCAGGAGTTCAAGACTAGCCTGGGCAATATAGGGAGAACCCCTCCCCCCCGCCCCCATTCTACAAAAAATTAATTTAAAAAAGTTAGGTTACAGTTCCTTCAGTAAGGACTCAGGTATTGAAGCATTCTTAGGCCAAATTTAGATTAATTTAACAGAATCTACGATCTCCATGGTTACAAGCAGGCTAACAAGTAGGGGATCAGGGCTAGAAATAACTTTTCGGATTTGAAGCTGATAACATACAGGTCACATTTGGCAGGCTTCCCAATGAACCGCCCAGGGAAGGTCTTACAATTCATGGCTTACAATCTGTCCCTGAGTAAAGAAAGAGATTGTGAGTCCCTGAAATTTTATCATGAGTTCCTTAAGATATACTAATTCATGTGTAACCTGCTGACACTAAAAATGACACTGATTTGTTTTGGAATCACAAAGTTTTACTGATTGTCTTGCACATAGAACATTTTAGCTGTGCGCTGTGATCTGTAGCCAACGATTGTACCCTCCAATGAAAAAAGACAATTCAAGGGCCGGGCGTGGTGCATGCCTGTAATCCCAGTACTCTAGGAGGCTAAGGTGAGTGGATCATTCGAGGTCAGGAGTTTGTGACCAGCCTGGCCAACATGGTGAAACCCCACCTCCACTAAAAATACAAAAATTAACCGGCGTGGCAGCGCACGTCTATAATCCCAGCTACTCAGGAGGCTGAGGCAGGAGAATCGCTTGAACCCAGGAGGTGGAGGTTGTAGTGAGCCGAGATTGCACCACTGCACTCCAGCCTGAGCAACAGAGTAAGACTCTATCTCAAAACAAAAGAAAAGACAAGACAAGACAAGAAAAAAGACAACTCAGATATAAGGGGTTCCTCTTCCTTCTAAACTTTCTTATAAAAGCTTTTCAGCTTGTTTTTTTCGTTGTTGTTTGTTTGTTCTTGTGTTTTTTTAGATGGAGTCTCACTCTGTCACCCAGGCTAGAGTGCAGTGCCATGATCTCAGCTCACTGCACCCTCCACTTCCCAGGTTCAAGTGAGTCTCCTGCCTCAGCTTCCCAATTAGCTGGGATTACAGATGCGCGCCACCATGCCTGGCTAGGTTTTTTTGTGCTTTTTTTTTTTAGTAGAGATGGGGCTTCACCTTGTTGGTCAGGCTGGTCTGGAACTCCTGACCTCAAGTGGTCTGCTCGCCTCAGCCTCTCAATGTGCTGGGATTACCAGCGTGAGCCACCACGCCCAGTCAGCATTTCAACTTGTAACAAACTCTAGAATATGTCCAAATCTGTAGGTGAATCTTCCCTGGTGAATCCTCATATTTGGCATCCAATAAACCTTTATCAAACTATTTCTGACTCCACAGCCTTAATTTTGATTGACAAGGTAACCAGAGGGGGTCAGAGCAGAGCTGGGATGGACCATGAGATTTTGGTGGTCAAAGTGCCTAAAATCCAAAGAGTTTGGGGATAACTAGGAGCTGATAACAGGAAGCAGATTCCAGACTGAACCCGATCTTGAGAAAGAATTATTTCTTCCTGGGAAAGTCGTAATTGAATTCAGTCCTAGAAAGAGTCCAGGCATGGTGACTCATGGCTGTAATCCCAGCACTTTGCGAGGCTGAGGTGGGCAGATCACTTGAGGTCAGGAATTCGAGACCAGCCTGACCAGCACAGCGAAATCCCATCTCTACTTTAAAAAAAAGAAAAAAATTAGCTGGCATGGTGGCATGCACCTGTAATCCCAGCTACTCGGGAGCCTGAGGCATGAGAATAGCTTGAACCTGGGAAGCGGAGGTTGCAGTGAGCCAAGATCACACCACTGCACTCCAGCCTGGGCCATACAGCAAGATTCAGTCTCAAAAAAAAAAAAAAAAAAAAGAAAGATTAAAAAGGGGACCGAGGATGTGGTTGGATGGGCCTATGGCTGGGGTAGTGGGGTGGTGGGAGAATGCTATGGCAGGCTACACACAGTGCAAAGACCAAGGAGGCACGTGTTGGTGCCTCTGATAGGTCCCCTAGGGGGATTAAGGAGAGTGAACAATGTATTTTCAAACCTGGAAGACTAGCAGAGTCCCAATCATTTTGATACAAAAGCTTGAGGACTGCTGGTCTAGCCTGGAGCCTTAGACTTTCCAGGCCACACACATGTTTAGTATACATAGTGGCCCCAGTTGCAGCCAGAGAGTATGGCTACTGTGTTTGTGTGATGCTGGCTTAACCCATTCTGGGTCCAATTCAGATGTGTACCCATAGCCTCAGAGCATACTTCAGATATTCAACCTCTTTTTTTTTTTTCAGAGACGGTCTCACTCTTGTCACCCAGACTGGAGTGCAGTGGTACAAATACAGCTCACTGCAGCCTCCACCTCCTGGCATCAAGCAATCCTCCCACCTCAGCCTCCCGTGTAGCCGGAACCACAGGTGTGCACCACCAGGCACAGCTAATTTTTAAATTTTTTTTGTAGAGACAGGGTCTCGCTATGTTGCTCAGGCTAGTCTTGAACACCTGGGCTCAAGCGATCCTCCCGCCTCAACTTCCCAAAGTGCTGTGATTACAGGCATAAGCCACTGCACCTGGCCTGTTTAGCTTCTTGAGTAACTAATTTCATATGTGTCTTTCCCATGCTAGAGAGTCCAGGTTTTTGCCTTGATATTTAAAACAAGTTTCTTCAAGCTTCAAGCTCTCCTTACTCCACACTATGCCCCAGTTTGCCAGCATTTAAAGAAACAAACAAAAGTTCGTGTTTACCCTGTTATACCCCCTCCAGTCTTCACTTATCCAGGTTGCAGAAGACTAACTTATGTAGTTCATCTTCATTTGAAATTTCTTCCCAGCTCCTTGTCATGCAGGCTGTCTTGTTTCTAGGCATTTGGAGCATTCCCACATCTTTGGAGAGGGGAGGGCACCCACCTGTGCCAGGCCAGGTCTCCCTAACGGCTGAACAGACAGGCCTCCATCACGACTGTTTCAGCACTGGCTGAGTGGTGAAGTTAAATATTAGAAGCTGAAAGAACCATTGCATGTCTACAAAGACTGGGATGTAACAAAAGCCCACAAACTCAGTTTTGCCTAGGCCTTTCCTGGGCCTTAAAGCAAGACAAGATAATGAAGAAATTCTTAACAGGATCTGTTTAGAATTAAACACATTTATTAGGGGTCTGAAGAAACTCCCCAAACCTCCATGGCTTAGCAGGAGACAAGATAAGGGTAATCAGTCCAGCACCTGGACCCATTTCGATTATGTAAATTTACTGAGGCTCCAGAGAAAGGTCTTCAGGGCTCAGATCTTAGTTATAGATTTAAAAATAAGTTAATCACTTATGTCTTTAGATGAATGTACTCTTACACATAGACACATAGCTTAGGAGGTATATAAACTTTGGAAAACTTTGTAATTTTGAGTTGGTCTGGCGATATTTTCCAAGCCTTCCTCCTGTGCCCAGTTACAGAAATAAACTTTGTCTTTTCCCAGTTCATCTGCATTTCGTTATTGGGCCACAAGAATAAGCAGCCCAGACCTCAGTCTGGTGCAGGAACGCACATGCTGCCCCAGGCGGGAACAGTGTGGCTCCTTTGTGCCCATGGGCAGGGGACAAAAGGAAGGGGCGGCAAGTGCCCTTTCTCAGCTGAGTAGCCGAGAAGGGCTGGCTGTCAGGGATAATTAGGCTTATGAAGCCCAAACCAGAGATGTGTTTGAAAAAACAGCCCAAAGCAAAACTTAAGCAGAAAGAGGATATTTGCATGATCTCAGAGTATTTCCTTTCAAATATTGAGTGATCACAAAAGACAAAAATAGTGAGCTTACAGTCGAAGATCCTGGCAGACACCACCTTAACCAAGCGGTGAAGGTCGCCTCACCAGGAATACACGTCGGCATCCCACACCCTTTTGATCTGAAGCACCGAGAAGAGCTCGTCACCTCTGTGGCGTCCACTGCAATAATATATCGCCTCAACCTCAAACTCTTCCTAAAGGAAGAGTTCTGCAAAGTATCTAGCCAGTACCCTTCAAAATGTCAAGGAAAGACTGAAGAGACTAATGCTGACTAAGGAGGTGTAACATTGACTATAGTGTGGATCTAGGATTGGAACCTGTATTAATTCGTTCTCACATTGCTATAAAGAAATACCTGAGGCTGGGCACAGTAGCTCAAGCTTGTAATTCCAGCACTTTGGGAGGCCGAGGCAGGTGGATCACCTGAGGTCAGGAGTTCAAGACCAGCCTGACCAACATGGAGATACCCCCGTCTCTACTAAAAATATAAAGTTAGCTGGGCATGGTGGTGCATGCCTATAATCCAGCTACTCAGGAGACTGAGGCAGGAGAGTCGCTTGAATCCAGGAGGCGGAGTATGCGGTGAGTCGAGATTGCACCATTGCACTCCAGCTTGAGCAACAAGGGCAAAACTCCGTCTCAAAAAAAAAAAAAAGAAAAAAAAACCGAGACTGAGTAGTTGAGAAAGGTTTAACTGAAGTTTAGTTGGCTCATGATTCCACAGGCTGTACAGGAAGCATGATGCTGGCATCTGCATGGCTTCTAGGGAGGCCTCAAGAGACTTACAATTGTGGCAGAAGGCAAAGGGGAAGTGAGCACTTCACATGGCTGGACCAGGAGGAAGAGGGGAAGGGGCTACACACTTTTAAACAACCAGGTCTCATGAGAACTCACTATCACGAGAACAGCACTAAGGTGATGGTACTAAACCTTTCCTAAGAAACTGGTCCCATGATCCAATCACCTCCCACCAGGCCCCACCTCCAACTTTGGGGATTATAGTTCAACATGAAATTTGGGTGGGGACATAATCCAAACCATATCAAAACCTGAAACAGAAAAAGACAATAGTGGGAAAACTTGTGAGCACTGAATAAATTCTGTGGTTTCATGAATAGTATAGAACCAAGGCTAATGTCCTAGCTTTGGTAACTGTTCTACAGTTATGCCAGACATTAGCTATCACTGGGTGAAGTTGGTTGTAAGGTATATAGGAAATTCTCTGTACTGTTTCTGTAACTTCTCTGAAAGTATGAAATCAACCAGAGAAAATACACCCCACTAACTCACAGGGGTGGGTTGAGGGGCAAACCAAATGTGACCATAGATAGGGTCCCAGAACCCTTCCTTAGTGCCCATCTCCATTTGGGATTTAACTTCTTCATCCCCCTTTGGGGGGAAGCTCCAGGAGGTGGCATCCTTCCATATCCTCTGTACCCAGCACAGGGTGGGCACTAAAGATTTGTTGAGTGGCTGGGTACAGTGGCTCATGCCTGTAATCCCAGCACTTTGGGAGGCCAAGGTGGGAGGACTGATTGAACCCAGGAGTTTGAGACCAGCTTGGCCAACATAGTGAGACCCCATCTCTACAAATAATTTACAAATTAGTGAGTCCTGGTGGCGCACACCTGTAGTCCCAGCTATTTGGGAAGCTGAGGTGGGAGGATCCTTTGAGCCTGGGAGGTCAAGGCTGCAATGAGCCATGATCATGCCACTGTACTCCAGTCTGGATGACAGAGAGAGACCTTGTCTCAAAAAAAAAAAAAAAAAAAAAAAAAAAAAAAAAAAAGAGAGAAAAAGATTTATTGAATGACTTGATGGATGGATGAGATTCTGGTTTCGGCAATGGAAGCAGAATTGACTCCACAATGAGAATCTTCAGAGCAACTGCAATTGTTAAAGTCTGTGCATCGGTCTAGGGTCCTGGAGGACATGGAGCCCGAGTGGGGATAAACTTGGCATTGGGTAAACCTCTGGGGCCACAGTTGTCCCAGTAGGTTCTTTTTAATGGTTTGGGATGCAAGTGCTCTTCCGAGAGGCGGCGCAGGGGCTGCTGGAATGCAGAGTCATTTGTACTCACAGTCTCTTCCTAGAGCTTCCCCTCTTTTGTGGGTTGTTCGGTTTTTTTCTGATTTGATTTGCAGGAGCTCTTTATACATTCTGGGAAAGTGGATCCTTTATTGGCCATATGCAATGCAATATTTTTTACCTGGGGTATCTTTTGTTTGCTTGTTTGTTTGTTTTAAGACAGAGTCTCACTCTGTCACCCAGGCTGGAGTGCAGTGGTGCAATCTGGGCTTACTGCAACCTCTGCCTCCCTGGTTCAAGCAATTCTCGTGCCTCAGCCCCTCAAGTAGCTGGGATTACAGGTGTGGGCCACCATGCCCAGCTAATTTTTGTATTTTTAGTAGGACTGGGTTTCACCATGTTGGCTACGCTGGTTTCAAACTCCTGACCTCAAGTGATCCACCCACCTCGGCCTCCCAAAGTGCTGGACCGCACCCAGCCATCTGGTGTATCGTGATGAAAGAAAAGGTTTTTGTTCTAGATATAGTCAGATCTATGGTTTCCTTGGTACAGTGTGTGTTTTTTTTTTTTTTCTGTCATATTTCCTTCCCTACCTTAAGGTACTAAAGATATTCTCCTGCATATTATTCTAAAGATTTAAAAGTTTCTATTTTAGTATTTCATTTTTTAATCCACATGAAATTTATTCCGTGTAAAGTATGGTGTCACAACATGATTTTATTTTTTCGTAGTGAGTTCAGTTGTCTCAACACTATTTGTTGGATACTGTGTCCTTTCCCCCATTGACTTGAAATGTCACCTCTGCCAAGGAAGCTTGTAATAAGCAAAAAAGATTAAGTGTCTGCAATAGAAAATGATACATAGCTTAGAGCTCATTCTTCCAGGTTCTCTGATTCATTGGATTAAGCTATTTTACAACTTTATACATTGTAGATAACTAGTAGCCAAAAGAGTGATTTTTGTCTATGCATACTTAAAAAAAAAAAAAAAAAAAAAAAAAACCTTTCTGGTGGAGCTTCAATTGAGATTCCCTTTCCTGCTGTGGAAGGCCAGTTAGTTTTGCTGCCATTTTCATGTTCATGTCAATATCTCAGATCTATCAATGTGTCCATTCCTTGGATTGCCCTTGTAAGATCTTCCCAGTTCCCTCATTAATGATGAGTTAAATAAAAAATCTACCGGCCGGGCGCGGTGGCTCACGCCTGTAATCCCAGCACTTTGGGAGGCCAAGGCGGGTGGATCACGAGGTCAGGAGATCGAGACCATCCTGGCTAACACAGTGAAACCCTGTCTCTACTAAAAAAAAACAAAAAATTAGCCAGGCGTGGTGGCGGGCACCTGCAGTCCCAGCTACTCAGGAGGCTGAGGCAGGAAAATGGCGTGAACCTGGGAGATGGAGCTTGCAGTGAGCCAAGATCATGCCACTGCACTCCAGCCTGAGTGACAGAATGAGACTCTGTCTCAAAAAAAAAAAAAAAAAGAAATTAAAAAAAAATCTACCATGTGTTCATTTTATGTCTGTATGAGAGTGATGATTTCACCCTTTTTGAAATCACCCTTTAACAGTCACATATCAATGGCATATAGCTTGAAGCAAACACAAAGGGATCAATTAGATAGCGATTATTCACTTATATAAGCTCTTCCTACATGACAATAGGATCCAATTTACAAATGTTTAGACCATTTTATCAGCAGCCAAGCCCTGAGTACAAAGGCAGCCTTGTACATCTGGCAGTGCTCTGACAGGCCAGGGAAACAAACCATTCTTATTCTTCTATGTATCATCATATTACAGGAAGCTTTTCAACATCGTGAGGATTGCATAATCGACTCTGAACATCTGGGATTAAGGAGCCTGACTGAACAGAGCAGAAGTCGTGAACTTTCCCGGACCTCCATACTCCGCCCACTCAACTCAACAAATGTTTACTGAGTGCCTATGATGTGCAGCACTCAGTGCTAAAATGCAGTAGGGAAATAAATAAGTCTTTTCGATCTGATTGAAATTAATTTCCTAATTTCAAAAGGAAGAACTGACGACATGGACCCTACACTGAAAGATAGGTTACGGGTTACCATTGCAACCAAAATGCAGGTTCAGTCACTCATCACTTGCAGAATGCAATGAACAAGTACAAGGCTGGTATTGTTAGGCAGACATGAGCAGGGCAGGAGAGGGTCCCCCCACCCCAACCCCACCCCAAGAATGTCAGCTGGTCATCAAGTGATGATCAGGCAGTTGTTAGTTGTCTCTCTAAAATAATAATTGGTAGCAGCCAGCACTAGGGAAAGGCAGTCTCTCAACAGATAGAAACACCTGAAGCAGGTGATGGGCAACTTCCCTATAAGGTCTCAGAAGCTGGGAGAGTGGGCTCAAGCATGCGCTCTATGGGGCAAAATGGCGGAGTATAACTGGTTCATGACGTTCCTCTAGAAACACTCAATTGGTAAGGGAAAAGTGCCTCAAATGAGCGTGTGTTACTCCAGTAAACACACTGCACATGTGGTTCCTCCAAAGCGCTGGCAGGCCACTGCGCATGTGGACAGCCCACCCCAGGGGAAAAATCAGGGGAGAAGGGATGCAATTCCCCAGAAACATGGCAATGTATAAGACCCCAAGTCAAAGGCCATACCACGCACTTGATCTCTCAAGTAGCTGGCTTGGTGCTCTTCCAAGTGCACTTTACTTCCTTTTGTTCCTGCTTGAAATTTTTTTTTTTTTTTTTAAGATGGGGTTTTGCTCTTGCTGCCTAGGCTGGAGTACATTGGTGCAATCTCAGCTCACTGCAATCTCTGCCTCCCAAGTTCAAGCGATTCTCCTGCCTCAGCCTCCCATGTAGCTGGATTGCAGGCATGCACCACTATGCCCCGCGAATTTTTCGTATTTAATAGAAACGGGATTTCACCATATTGGTCAGGCTGGTCTCGAACTCCTGACCTCAGGTGATCCACCTGTCTCGGCCTCCCAAAGTGCTGGGATTACAGGCATGAGCCACTGCAACTGGCCTCAAAAGCTTTTGAGTACACTTTCACTCCTGCTCTAAAACTTGTCTTGGTCTGTCACTCTGCTTTATGTACTTCAGGTAAATTATTTCTTCTAAGGAGGCAAGAAGTGAGGTTGCTGCAGACCCTTATGGATTCACCATAAAGAAAGTACCTTTATTCCAAGACTTAGCTTAGGGGAAGAAGTACAGACTCCTGCCTTTAGGGGTACCGCTTTGCTTTTGTGGCAGAAATCAGGGGCTTTTAAAGGGGGACTTGGCATGCATGCATGGCATGCAGAGGAGGGAGTGAGCAGGTGGGGGTCTGCATGACTCACTTCGGTGCCTTACCTACCAGGTGGTTCAGCTGGTGCCACCACAAGCAGAACTAGGTTGTACTGTAGCAGGACGAGCGGCAGACAAAACTCCTCAGACACCGAGTTACAGAAGGAGGAAAGGGTTTATTCGGCCAGGGGCATCGGCAAGACTTCAGTCTCAAGAGCCGAGCTCCCGGAGTAACCAATTCCTGTCCCTTTTAAGGGCTCACAACTCTAAGGGGGTGCGTGTGAGAGGGTCGTGACTGATTGAGCAAGCAGGGGGTACGTGACTAGGGGTGTTTGCACCGGTAATTAGATTGGAATAAAACAAGATAGCGATTTTCACAGTGCATTTCTATACAATGTCTGTAATCTATAGATAACAGAAGCAATTAGGTCTGGGGTCGATCTTTAACTACCAGGCCCAGGGTGCGGCGCCTGGCTGTCTGCCGGTGGATTTCATTTTTTCCTTTCAGTTTTTATTTCTTCTTTCTTTGGAGGCAGAAATTGGGCATAAGACAATGTGAGGGGTGGTCTCCTCCCTTAGTACAATGGCTATTGTCTCAAGATGCTCTCCAGGTGGGACAGAGTTGGGTCAAGGGCATATACTTTAGATGGTAAATTGACTGTTGTCTCTCCCAGTGGGTCAGCATTCTGGCTCTGGAGCTTCTAAGGAAGCACGTAGTTAGATAAGCTTGCCCTGTAGGGAATGCCTGGTGAAGGGAATGTAAAGGTTATGATTACATTTCTAAAAGGCTAAGTAGAGGCCAGACATGGTGGCTCATGCCTGTAATCCCAGCACTTTGGGAGGTCGAGGCAGGCGGATCACTTGAGGTCAGGAGTTTGAGACCAACTTGGCCAACATGGTGAAACTCTGTCTCCACTAAAAATACAAATATTAGCAAGGCTTGGTGGTGCATGCCTGTAATCCTAGCTACTCAGTGTCGGGCATCTGAGCCCAAGTTAAGCCATCATATCCCCTGTTTCCTGCACTTATACATCCAGATGGCCTGAAGCAACTGAAGATCCACAAAAGAAGTGAAAATAGCCTTAACTGATGACATTCCACCATTGTGACTTGTTTCTGCCCCACCCTAACTGACCAATGTACTTTGTAATCTCCCCCACCCTTAAGAAAGTTCTTTGTAATTCTCCCCACCCTTGAGAATGTACTTTGTGAGATCCACTCTCTGCCTGCAAAACATTGCTCCTAACTCCACTGCCTACCCCAAAACCTGTAAGAACTAATGATAATCCCACCACCCTTTGCTGACTCTGTTTTTGGACTCAGCCCACCTGCAACCAGGTGAAATAAACAGCCTTGTTGCTCACAGAAAGCCTGCTTGGTGGTCTCTTCACACAGACGTGCGTGATACTCGGGAGGCTGAGGTTGGAGAATCTCTTGAACCCGGAAGGCAGAGCTTGCAGTGAGCTGAGATCGCGCCACTGCACTCCAGCCTGGGTGACAGAGCGAGACTCCGTCTCAAAAAAAACAAAAAACAAAAAACAAAAAACAAAAAACTGAATAGAACATGGTGAAAAGAAGGAAAGAAACAAGAGGAGAGGGAAAAAAATTTAAAACCTTTCTCTCTTAGAAAACTGGAGGTACTCAGTTACATCATGATAGGATAGGCTATGTTACAGTATTGATATCAGAGTTAAGAAATTATTTAGGCAGATAGTGAGGGTAAGGAAGTCCTTGGTAAGGTTTTTCTTTTAATGAAAAGCAGCCCCCAAATCATTTTCTTTTCTAATAAAGAGCAGCCTATAAAATCAAGCTGCAGACATAGATAAGTAAGCTGGAAGCTTGCACAGGTGAATGCCGGCAGTTGTGCCAACAGGAAAAGGCTACGTGGAGCTAGGCATGTTCAAAATGGCGGCTCTGTGTTCCCTTCTCTTTGCCAGCCATGTGTACAGTAAGAAGCAGACAACATAGCACCTACCAAGTGGAAAGCCCTTTGCATAATAAGATTAGAATGGGGTAGCCAGCCTACCCTGCGTGTTATGTTAATGTCACACCTGGTTCAACCAATCCGTGGGCCCTATGTAAATCAGGCACCACTTCCTCAAGCCAGTCTATAAAATCCGATGCACTCAAGCGCAGGCCGGAATTCCCGTGGCGGCCCCTGTCTCTGTGGCAAGAGAGAAAGCTGTTCTCTTTTCTCTTTCTTTTGCCTATTAAACCTCCACTCCTAAGTTCCCTCCTGGTGTGTGTCTGTGTCCTTAACCTTCTTGGCATGAGATGACAAACCTTGGGTATTTACGCCAAACAATGTCGCTGCTTCAGTATCATGAAATGACACAACTTAAGAGAGAATATTTTCACTAGATAGAGTGGGCCAACGGCAAGTTGCAGTGTTGCTGCCCGTCTTAGATAGGGGTGGGGAGAAATGGGGGGAGCCCAACAACCCTGAAGAGAGTGAAGAGCTCCAGTCCTCAACATTACAGGCAGGGCCACGTTGTCACAGCTGGCTGAGAGGGGCTGGCATTCTTCCAGCAGCCCCATGCTTCCAACATGATCATCTGGGAGGGTTCTGGTGAGTCCTCCAGAAAAACCTTCCTCCAAGGGACCCTGTCAAGGGAAGCCATGGCATCATCTGTTTATAATTCAAGGCCTGTGGACTCTATTAATTTAGTAGGCAACCTGGTGACCAAAGGGAGAAGGTCTCGTTGTCAAGTGATATTTTCTTGGGAAGCCCAAGTCCCTCAAAAAAAAGTTTTCCCAAGGACCCCTGCCAATACCAAGACAGAGAAGCTGCCATCAAGAAATATATGACCTACTCGAGAAGACAAGATCTGCACAGGTAGAGAGTCAGGTGCAGATGCCCCTTGACTTATGAAGGGATTACATTCTAATAAGTCCATCATGAATGGAAAATATTATAAGTTGAAAATGCAGCTAACACCCCTAACCAACTGAGCATCACAGCTTAGCCTAGCCTACCTTAAACGTGCTCAGAACACCTACATCAGCCTAGAGTTGGGCAGAATCATCTGGCACAAAGCCCATTTTATAACAAAGTGTTGTCTCTCTCATGTAACTTACGCATGCAGGACACAGCAGCGTGTGGCATCAGGTTGTTCACCGGCATGATCGTCTGGCTGAATGGGAGCTGCACTCTCTGCACTGCCCAGCATCACAGGACAGTATGCTACCACATACTGCTAGCCCAGGAAAAATTGAAATTCACAATGCGAAGTATGGTTTCTGCTGAATGCGTGTTGCCTTTGCACCATCATAAAGTTGAAAAATCATAAACCATTGTAACCGGGGGGTTGTCTATAATGATGTCTCAGCCTGAGTGATGCTGGCCCAGGGGAACATTAGGAAAGCTTGAAGAAGGCACCGGGCCAGAGTTGGGCATTCTAGGTGGTGTGGAATTTGGTAGCCGGGTAACGGGGGTAGACAGCATTCCCAAGGCAGGCCCCAGACAGAGGGGGAGGGAGCTAGAGGAGGCCCAGAGACAGGGCACTGGGGACAGCCTGATTGTTCAGGAATGTTATTACTCCCTAGACAACCAGCCTAGGAAGTCCCCCCAAGGCCACTCACTTCAGAAGCCTTTCCTGTTCACATCGATGGAGAAATACCCAGGCTGCTCATATGCCCAGGCTGGGCCCCAGGCTGGCCTTTGGGGAAGTCCCCTTCCCTCCATCAGATTGCTTTCCTGCCCCACAGGATTGCACTTCCGAAGCGAGACACACAGGACTTGGGAAGCGGGATCGGCTGTGAAGTCAACTCAGGCGCATTCATCCAGTGTTGTTACGGAATGAGACCACCACTTCTCCTGTTGTCCTTCCCAGCTTCTCCCCTACCTCCCCTTTTCCCTAGTTTATAATACAGAAGAAAATGGAGAAAGCAAAAACTTGGAAAGAAACAGAAGATAAATAGCTAGACGACCTTGGCGCCACCACCTGGCCCTGGTGGTTAAAATAATAATAATAATATTAACCCCTGAGCAAAACTACTCGTGTTATCTGTAAATTCCAGACATTGTATGAGAAAGCACTGTAAAACTTTTCATTCTGTTAGCTGATGTATGTAGCCCCTGGTCACGTTCCTCATGCTTACTTGATCTGTCACCACCCTTTCACTCGGACCCCTTAAGAGTTGCAAGCCCTTAAAAGAGCTAGGAATTTCTTTTTCGGGGAGCTCGGCTCTTAAGACACAAGTCTGCTAAGGCTCCCGGCCGAAAAAAAACCTCTTCCTTCTTTAATCGGGTGTCTAAGGAGTTTTGTCTGCAGCTCATCCTGCTACATTTCTTGGTTCCCTGACTGGGAAACGAGGTGATTAATGGAGGGTCAAGGCAGCCCCTTAGGCAGCTTATGCCTGCCCTGTAGAGCATCCCTGCGGGGGACTCTGGCCAGCTTGAGCGACACGGATCCTGAGAGCGCTCCCGGGTAGGTGTTTGCCCCGGTGGAATGCCTCGTCAGAGCAGTGCACAGTAGGCCCCTGCGGAGGATCAATGCAGTGGCTGAACACTAGGAAGGAACTGGCACTTTAAGTCCAGACATCTGAAATTTGGTAAGACTGGTCTTTGGAACTTTCCCACTCCATTTGAGTGGAAACGTGGCCTGATCACCCACGGCATGCCTGTGCTGGCGCTTTGGTTTTTGTTTTTGACTTGACTTGAATTGCTTGATACTTTGGTTTTGGTTTTGACCTGGCTTGGATTTCTGGATACTCTGATTTTGGTTTTGATTCTGGTTTGGTGTAAACTGAAAAAGTGTGTGTGTGCCCTTTTTACCCGTTCTTTGTTCTGTGGTGTGCGTGTGGTGCGTGTGGTGTGAGCGTGGTGTTTTGTCTTGAGGAAACATGGGTCAGACACAAAGTAAGCCCACTCTGCTAGGAACTATGTTGAAAAATTTTAAAAAAGGATTTAATGAAGACTATGGGTTTACTATGACACCAGGGAAACTTAGAACTTTGTGTGAAATAGATTAGCCAACACTAGAAGTGGGTTGGCCATCAGAAGGAAGCCTGGACAGGTCCCTTGTTTCTAAGGTACGGCACAAGGGTACTGGTAAGTCATGACACTCAGACCAGTTCCCATACATAGACACTTGGTTATAGCTGGTGCCAGACCCCCCACAGCGGCTAAGAGGGCAGGTAGCAGCAGTGCTAGTAGCAAAGGGACAGATAGCCAAGGAAGGATCCTGCTCTACCCGCCGAGGGAAATCATCTCCTGAAGTTCGGTTCAATCCAACATCAGAAGATCCATTGCAGGAGATGGCACCAGAGATCCCAGTGGGTCCCCTTACCAGGGAGACAGGCTCCCCACTCTTCAGCCCACAGTGCTTGTGCCTCTGCAAGACAAACATATCCCTAGGCCACCCAGAGTACACAAGAGAGGAGGTGAAGCCTGGGGAGAAACCCCGCCCTTGGCAGCTCGTTTATGATCAGGGTCATCTGATCAAGGACAGAAACACCAAATCATAGTCCTCAGAGGTGAGGGAGGGAGAAGGATCAGGAGAGTGCGGTGGGAAAGAGTGGAGGCCCAGGGTCAGTGTGGTTGGCTTCAAACCCAGTCACTGCCATTGACCAGCAGTGAACACTGGGCGAGCTCTCCCACTCTCTGTGCCATTTCCTTGCCTGAAAATGGGGACAGTCGCTGCACACCACAAAGAGTATTTCTGAGAATAAAAATGGGCAACGCGGGCCAAAAACAGAGAAGGACAGACAGCGAAGGTGCAACAAAGGTGTATTCGTACATATTGGCCCAATCAGTGCAGTGAGTTCTTGACTATTTACCAGCAGAATTCTTCTTCTTCTTTTTTTTTTTTTTTTTTTTTTGACAGAGTCCCGCTCTGTCACCCAGGCTGGAGTTCAGTGTCGTGATCTTGGCTCACTGCAACCTCTGCCTCCCGAGTTCAAGAAATTCTCCTGCCTCAGCCTCCTGGATAGCTGGGATTACCTGCATGTGCCACCACACCTGGCTAATTTTTGTATTATTTTTAGTAGAGACGAGGTTTTACCATGTTGGTCAGGTTGGTCTCGACCTCCTGGCCTCAAGCGATCCATCCGCCTCAGCCTCCCAAAGTGCCAGGATTACAGGCATGAGCCACCGCACCCGGCCTCATTCTTTAAAATATACCCTAAACAGAACATTACTGGAGAATAGCTTGTACAGGCCCAAGCTCTAACCAGTCAGCTTTCCCTCCTCACACTTTGCATCCAGAATGGTTCTTGAAGCACCTCCCTAGAGCACAGGTGGAAAAATCACTGCTCCAAATCCATCCTGTTCTCAAGAGTGGGATCCCTTCAGCAATGCTCCTGGCAGGACATAGCAACCACAGAGGGCCCCTTCAAGGAGGGCTCTCTGTAGGAAAGCCAGACATTCACACCCACCAGAACCCTCCCAGATGATCGTGTTGGGAGCATGGAGCTGCTGGAAGGATGCCAGCTCCTTTCTGCCATCTGTGACAGAGCTTGGGGCTGAGCTGGTTCCTGTGCCACGGATAGTGAAAACCCAAGCTCCTCACACTCCCCTAGGCTGGCTCCTGCCATTTCTCCCCACCCTGGGTAGTATCTAAGCACTTTGTTGGTGGGTCCCTTATGGTTTCCCAGGTGGTCCTGCAAGGGACCATTCATCTCATCAGTGGTGGCTGACCTGATGCTGGGCAGAAACCTGCCTCTGGGTAGCCTCATCCATTTCCCCTCTGGAGCTACAGAGGACTAGGCTTCCCTCAACCCTTCCACCCGCACCCATCTGGCGTTGCTTTGGGAGATGATTGCTACACATAAAAGGAAAACAGTTGGCCAGGCATGGTGGCTCATGCCTGTAATCCCAGCCCTTTGGGAGGCCGAGGCAGGTGGATGACTTGAGGTCAGGAGTTCGAGACCAACCTGATCACATGGCGAAACCCTGTCTCTACTAAAAATACAAAAATTAGCTGGGTGTGGTGGCAGACACCTGTAAACCTAGCTACTTGGGAGGCTGAGGTACAAGAATGGCTTGAAACCCGGAGGTGGAGGTTGCAGAAGTGGAGGTTGTAGTGAGCCGAGATCACACAACTATACTCCAGCCTGGGTGACAGAGTGAGACTGTGTCTTTAAAAAAAAAAAAAAAAAAAGACAAAGTGAGCTCCACAACAGCCCACCCTGACCTTAGCAGTTACCTTCCTAAAAAAGCTCCCTCCCAGGTAGGCAAGCATCATGGATAAGGCCAGGGTAAAGAGGAAGGAAGGTCAGAAGGCTCAGGAAGGCCGCTCTTGTGTTTCCTGAGTTCTCAAATGACTTTCCCAGTGAAGAGCAAGAACCTGGCCTTGCCCCAGGCCTGGTCTTTATTCCTTGGCTGGTGTCTGCAAATGTTCTGACACACGGGCCAAGCCTCTCACAGCTCCCAGCGCACACTTGCTGTCGGTGGCTTTGGGCTTAATGACTTGGCTGCCTTCACTCCTCCACCGGGCAGTGTGACAGCCATCAGTTCTCAAACCGAAGGCTGCAATTAATGCGAGGACTCACTGAAGAGGTGCTTCAGAGCCAGAGCTGCTCTAATGAGACTCTGCAGCAATACAGAATCAGATGTCAGAGCTTGGGACTCAGGCCTTGAAGCATTCGATGCAAAAGTTCAAGTCCCCCTCACGGAGAAAAGGATGAACTCACAGTAAACAGCCTCCAAGACTCATTGCAAAATACCTTCTCTATGGTGAAGTCTTCCTCAATTCTGTTCTCGCAAGTTTCCCTACTAGTTTACCCCTTTATTGTAGCCTTATCACAGACTGTTTTGTTTTGCTGTTGGTTACATAAATGTTCGTCTTTCCCATTAAACTGTGGAAGTGAATATTGTGTTGCATTTATTGTGGTATTAAACCCCAGAGCTTAGGACATTGCATTGTAAGTAGCTACACAGGATTTTTTTTTTTTTTTTAATTGAGATGGAATCTCATTCTGTTGCCCAGGCTGGAGTGCAGAGGCATGATCTCGGCTCACTGCAACCTCCACCTTCCGGGTTCAAGCAATTCTACTGCCTCAGCCTCCCGAGTAGCTGGGACTATAGGTGCATGCTGCCACACCCAGCTAATTTTTTGTGTTTCAGTAGAGATGGGTGTTTTGCCGTGTTGCCCAGGCTGGTCTTGAACTCCTGAGCTCAGGCAATCTGCTGGGATTATATATGTGCGCCACCGTGCCCAGCTGGCCCATGGATATTTAAATTGCATGGGCAGCTACTCTACTTACCTTTCCCAGAAGGGATCAGCTAAACTCCATTCTAGACCCAGCTGAAACTACTTTTTTTACTCTAATTGCACACTGGTATAGTGGGAAGGGGCCACGCAGCCTCAGAGGTACTTGGCACCTGGCCTGTAGAGGACCCCAGTGGGAGTCTGTTGATTAGATGCATGCATGAATTAGTAAGACGAGATGCAGGAGAGGCATCAAAGAGGGAAGATCCAAAGTGTCACAGTTTGGGTGAACTGAATCAAAGCAGCCTGCACAACAAAGGTTCATTGACCACAGGCTTTTGGACTGAGGCTGGAAAATGCAAGTGGCCCAGGACACCCTCATGCAGGGAGGAAGCATACAGGCTTTGGATTCAGGCAGATCTGGGTTGGGATCCAGCTCTTCCGTTCACTAGCTGTGTGACCTTGGATAAAGTTTTCAGTCCCACCAAGCTTCAGCTGTAAAGCAGGGTAAGAGTCCCCAAACCACAGGGCTGTGGGAGGAGGAAACGGAAGGATGCTGGTTACGTGTGCTCACATACTCCTTTGTGCATGGTGAGTGCTCAGTCAATAAAAGCTGTTGTTGTCATTGGAACAGCTCTAGGGCATAAACCATCCACGTGGAGCAAAGTACTTGGAGGCAAAGTGGGGATGGAAAAGACTATCCCCAGCCTTGCCTTTCTACAGAGAAGCTCAGGAAACAGGACAGGCGGGTATCTGAGCTCCTTGGGCCTATTGCAACATCTGTTTGCCCTGCAGTTTTCTCTGGAGGCTCTCCAGGCAAGTGACAGGCCTTATTTAGCACAGCAAGATGATGGAAGCTGACACTGGCTAGCTGAGCAGATCCCGTGGTTCCTCCGCAGATCGTCAGCCCCAAGGAGTACCTTATGGCACTGATTGCCTGGAAGAGACGCCCTTACTGAACTATCATCCCTTGGCACCTCCTGAGCTGCTGTCTTGCAGTTTTGATGGATCCCTTTTTTTTTTTTTTTTGTTCTCATCAGAGTTAGAATTTTTCCTGGTTTAAGAGGGAAAAGATAAGGCCGGGTGCTGTGGATGATGCCTATAATCCCAGCACTTTAGGAGGCCAAGCTGAGAGGATTGCTTGAGCCCAGAGGTTCGATACCAGCCTGGGCCACATGGCAAAACCCCATCTTTACAAAAAAAAAAAATTACCCAGGTGTGGTAGCATGTGCCTATAGTGCCATCTACCCAGGAGGCTGAGGTGGGAGGATTGCCTGAGCCTGGAGGGTTGAAGGCTGCAGTGAGCTGTGATCACATCACTGCACTCCAGCCTGGGCAACACAGCAGGATCCTGTCTCAATAAAGAAATAAGAGGGAAAAGATGGAATCAAACATACTATGTGTCAAATACTGTGCTCACCCTTCCCCTTCCTCGTCTGCATGACCCATGGGTTAGTACACCCACTCTAAAGATGAGGAAACAGGAATAGAAAGAATAGGAAGCTTGACTAAGGCACAAGCTCACAGTAGTAGGTCCATGCCCAAAGCACATGTCTTCTCTCCAAAAAAGGAGTTTTGCCAGTATAGGCTCTCTTCCCATAGTTTCAAGCCAGGAATGTCGGTGCCAGCCTGAAGGCTCTCCACTATGACCTTGTTAACCTCACAGAAACCCACACTGAGAAATGGGTTAGTTTGGAGGACTTGCTGGAGAGAAGACAAGTGCTCAAGTCAGCTCTTATTTAAGGAAGAATCAACTCTGCAGCATGCCCCAGTTTCCCATCTGTGGAATAGTCTCCTGTCTTCTATCCAGCTTTTGGAGATGTTGTAAGGCTGAGTGACAATACCAAAGGGTGGCATCCCATGCTGCCCCAGGGTTCCCCCATCCAGCCTAAGACTTGCATGCTGTCCCTACTCCACCTCTCTTGGTCCCTTGTGTTTTGTGCTCTAACAATCCCATCCTGCTCTTCGTCCACCAGTCTCCTTGCCCTTCTGCCCCAGTGCCTTCGCACCGCCTCCTGTCCCTCTCGCAAAGCCTTTTCTGATCCTCACTCCGTAAGAGAATCATACCCTCTATCTTGATTGTATTGGTGGGATTTTAACTGACAGAGGTTACCAAGTGACAACACGAAGAGGCCAGTGTCACTGAAAGTATTTATTATGTATAGTTTCCAAGAGAAAGGGGCACACCATGTCCTGCAGGACCACATGGGGAAGCAGCTGGTAGGTCATGAGGCAGGAGGAGCCGGGACAAAGTAGGGCCCTGATTGTGTTTCCTATGGGAAGGAAGGGAGGAAAGGGCAGGTTGAGTGGCTGAGCTGGTTTAAGATTGGCTGGTTTGCATGATGTTCATGGTCTGGGGTGATTTAGGGCAGTGGGAGTATTGGCTTGGTGTGACAGTAGATAAAGGAGGTGGTGGGGGGTTGGGGAATGAATTGGCTGACGTGCACATGAAAGGCAAGTTCACAGAAGTTATGTACTATCTCTAGGAATTAGCTAGCCCTGGGAGGGACAGTCTCTTCCAGGCCAGCAGGGCCCCCAAGATGTCAAACCATCATAAAATACAGAAAATTAAAAACATAGCCAGGCACGGTGGCTCATGCCTGTAATCCCAGCACTTTGGGAGGCCAAGGCAGGCGGATCACCTGAGGTCGGGAGTTCAAGACCAACCTAACCAACATGGAGAAACCCTGTCTCTACTAAAAATACAAAATTAACTAGGGTGGTGGCACATGCCTGTAATCCCAGCTACTCAGGAGGCTGAGGCAGGAGAATCGCTTGAACCCAGGAGGCAAAGGTTGCAGTCAGCCGAGATCGTGCCATTGCACTCCAGCCTGGGCAATAAGAGTGAAACAAAACAAAACAAAATAAAACAAAGCATGATTGGCTGGGCACAGGGGCTCACACCTCTAATCCCAGTGCTTTGGGAGGCCAAGGCAGGAGGATTGCTTCAGTCCAGGAGTTCGAGACCAGCCTGGGTAACATAGCGAGACTCCCATCTCTGCAAAAATTTAAAAAGTTAGCTGGACATGGTGGTGTGCAGACTGTAGTCCTAGCTATGTGGAAAGATCCCTGGAGTACAGGAGTTCAAGGCTGAAGTGAGCTATGATTGCACCACTGTACTCCAGCCTGGGCAACAGAGTAAGACCTTATCCTCCAAAAAAAAACTTTTTTTAAAACATGATTAACACACCCTCCTCTTTAATCTGGGATTGCTTCTATGACTGAACTCAGCACACAGTTGGTGATATATATATATATATTTTTTGAGATGGAGTCTCCCTCTGTCACCTAGGCTGGAGTGCAACGGTGTGATCTCTGCTCACTGCAACCTCCGCCTCCCAGGTTCAAGCAATTCCCCTGCCTCAGCCTCCCAAGTAGCTGAGATTATAGGCATGTGCCACCACACCTGGCTAATTTTTTTGAAGTTTTAGTAGAGATGGGGTTTCACCATGTTGGCCAGGCTGGTTTCAAACTCCTGACCTCAACTGATCCGCCCGCCATGGACTCCCAAAGTGTTAGGATTACAGGCGTGAGCCACTGCACCCGGCCCACAGTTGGTGATTTTGTTTGCTGTGTTTTTTTGTTTTGTTTTGTTTTCTTTAGAGTCTCACTCTAGGCTGAAGTGCAGTGGCACAAACATGGCTCACTGTAGCCTCTACCTCCCAGGCTCAAGCATTCCTGCCTCCTCAGCCTCAAGGTGTGCGCTACCACACATGGTTAACTTTTCTTTCTTTCTTCCTCCCTTCCTTTTTTTTTTTTTTTTTTGTAGAGTCAGGGGTCTCACTATGTTGCCCAGGCTGGTCTTGAACCCCTTCAAGCAATCCTCCTGCCTCAGCCTCCCATTGTGCTGGGATTACAGGTGTGAGCCACCACACCTGGCTGTTTGTTTCTTTAGATGCTCATCTCCCTTCCTAAGCTGTGAGCTTATCAAGAGCGGGATCCTCACCTTGTTCATCTTTACACCTTCAGCACCTGCCATGTGCCTGCTATTTGTCTAGATTGAATACAAGGACTCTCCGCCCTGGCTGCATATGAGAATCATCTGGGAAGCATTTGCAACCCTCCATGTCTAGGGTTCACCTTCCGAGATTCTGGTCTAATTCACCTGGGGTGGGGCCAGGCATTGGTGATTTTCAGGAGTTCCTCAGGTGGTCTACTATGCAGAACCACTGGGTAAGTGTTTGACTTCCCATTGATTTGTTGATTTTCCTGTGAGGAATTCTCTAGAAAGAAAGTAAGGGGATGGTTCCAGGTGTGGTCATTTAAAACACAGCAGGAAACCCAGGACTTAAAAACCAAGTACTTGCCCTGGGCTTAGTTACCTGATTGGTAGAACCTTACCCAAGTGTGAGCCAGCCTGGAAGACTTGGATCTGAACCAGGTGGTGGTGGGCTCCATTATTCTGCAGGCTCCAGGCCACACTTGTTGGGGAAGGGGACGATTCTAAATCACCCCCAGTGGCCAGGTGCGGTGGGTGACTCACGCCTACAATCCCAGCACTTTGAGAAGTGCCTGTAATCCCAGCTATTCAGGAGGCTGAGGCACAAGAATCGCTTCAACTCGGGAGGCAGAGGTTGCAGTGAGCCCAGATCACGCCATTGCACTCTAACCTGGGCAACAAGAGTTAAAATCCGCCTTAATCAATGCCCCCCGACTGGGAGCTCTGAAGATAGTTGTCAATCCCGGTCTCTCTCCTGTCTGTGGCTGAGGGCCTGTTGCTCTCCGTGGTCAAACGTTGGACATCTTTCCCTGGACGCTGGTCTCAGTGGTTCCTCCCTCCAACCTTCTGCACCTGTCTCTGCAGCCTTCTTTTTCTGCATCTCTAGTGTCCGTTCTGCCTGACTCTCTGCATCTTGAAAGGCAGGAGAAACGGTAAGATAATTGTCTCCACAGTTTCCACTCTTTTCCTTAGAATCCTTGGAAGGAGGAATGCTGGCAAACCCACCCATTCTTCTTTTCCTATTCTCTCCTGCCCTACATATCAGCTCCTCCCTGGAACTCCCCTGGAACTTTCTCCAACTGTCTCCCCAACCGCCAACGGCTGCCTCCTCTCCTGTGGCTCCAGGAACCTTCCTGAACCTCTCAAACTCTCAACATCCGCAGGCTCTGATTACGTTAAGGGCCCAAACTGAGGGGCACCCTGGAGGGAATTTTCTCCCCACGTTCTCCAGGCCAGAAACCTGTCAAGGTATGTACCTTCCTGCAGCCAGCACCCAGCAGCTCCCACACTGTTCTGGGCAAGTGACAAGGGCTCTTCTCCCCTGTTTGTGTGCGGTAGGAATTTGCTATGAGAGAGAGGAGAGAGAGAAAAAAACACCTTGGCCTAGGCAGCTGTTAGAAATTCGTGGGCTGGATGCGGTGGCTCACGCCTGTAATCCCAGCACTTTGGGAGACCGAGGCGGGCAGATCATGAGGTCAGGAGATTGAGACCATCTTGGCTAACACGGTAAAACCCCGTCTCTACTGAAAATACAAAAAAATTAGCTGGGTGTGGTGGCGGGCGTCTGTAGTCCCAGCTATTCGGGAGGCTGAGGCAGAAGAATGGCGTGAACCTGGGAGATGGAGCTTGCCATGAGCCAAGAAAGTAAGAAATTCGTGGTAAAAGTGGTGTTTCCGATTGTTTCACTCTAGTGTGATTTGAGCACGTCATTTGCTCAATGTCACATTATTTGTGACATTCTTTGTGGTGTTTCTAGGTGCCTGTCTGTGAGCTTCAAACATTTCTCTAATTCTCAGAAAGTCCACTTTGGTGAATTTCTCACTGCCTGAGTTTTGGGCTGTGATGAGCCTCACTGATTTCAGGCAGGCCTTACGTCTGATAGATTTAGTGATTTTCTTTCCTTTGTGAGGTCCTCATTCCCCCTTCCATGATATAGGAAGAAAGATCCCCATTTCCTCCCATCCTGAGAAATTTAGAGGGAACCAGAGATTGACTCTGTCCCTGCAAAGAGGGACGAGGTAAATACATAGCTTCAGTAGGCTCTAAGTTCAATTCTCACCTCCACCAGATGGACAAAACGTTCAACCTTTCAAGGGTGACGTGACGGCAGGTGAATGTGTGAGGCACCACCATTTCATAGCCCCCTGGAGCCTGCCATTCCATGGGTGAAGTGATTCATTAATAGATACAATGTACACCTATTAATGAAATGGGTTTATTAAGTCAACCGTTGGTTGCTGAGACCAACAAGCTGGGGCTACCTAAAGGAGGAACTTATATCCCTAGAGTGGAAAGGTCTTGGCCCCCAGCCTCTGGCCCAAGGTCTAGCAGGACCTTTGGATAAATGGAGGGGTGAGGGAAAGGGTCAGAGCTGGGTTTATCTCACAGACACTCTCCTGACTCCTGGGGAATATAATTGTTGGGAAAATCCAGCCCTGGAGCTCTCTTTGCCAGCCCCATCGTTGCGACTATGACTTCCTCTGTCTTCTGTTTGATAGAAGGAAAGCAACATCTCTTAAAACAGAGCAAGTGCAGACAACCTGTAACAGAGCATTCCCCATTCCTTCCTCCTGTTTCTTAGACATTGCTAGCATTCATGCACTTAACAATCAGCCATAATCACTTGAGGCATTCTTGTTCTTAACTATTTTAAAGAAACAGTTATCTGTAAGGCCAAGTAAGAATAATAAAAATAAAATATTTGGCCGGGCGCGGTGGCTCAAGCCTGTAATCCCAGCACTTTGGGAGGCCGAGACGGGCGGATCACGAGGTCAGGAGATCGAGACCATCCTGGCTAACACGGTGAAACCCCGTCTCTACTAAAAATACAAAAAAACTAGCCGGGCGAGGTGGCGGGCGCCTGTAGTCCCAGCTACTCCAGAGGCTGAGGCGGGAGAATGGTGTAAACCCGGGAGGCGGAGCTTGCAGTGAGCTGAGATCCGGCCACTGCACTCCAGCCTGGGCAATAGAGCAAGACTCCGTCTCAAAAAAAAAAAAAATATTTTTCTTTCCCTCCATTTAGTCCATCATCGATGTTCTTCCCTTCTTTATGTAGAACCAAGCTTTCACTGAAACCTGAACCCTTTTCACTGAAGGGTTTCTTTTAACATTTCATGCAAGGCAGGTGTACTGGCAAAATCTTCTCTCAGTTTTTCTTTGTCTTCATATCCTCTCCACTTTTGAAGAAAAATTCCACTGGAAACAGATTCTAGGTTGATGGAAGTTTTAACTTTTTAAAACTATTTCACTCTCTTCTCGCTTGCTTTCTGATGGGAAGTTTGATGTAATTCTTATCATTGTTCATTTAGAATAAGCCCCCCTCCCTGAGAAAAAAACAAAGGAAATTATATTTTTATACTTTTGCATTTCAAGACAATTTTCAGATTGGTCATCTGAAATGAAAGGTGCATGAAAAGCAACCAAGAGTTGATAACAAAAGATGGCCCAAGTGTATATTGGGTGACTTTGGAATTCTTTCCCTGTCTTTAAATAGGACAATCAAAGGTCAGAGTAGTTCCTTTATGACATACGGTTTTTACATGTGCGTGCTTATTTATGTAAAGATTTATTAAGCATCTGCTATGTTCATAGTGCTGTGGGGAATGCAGAGACAAATGAGTCCCTCACAGGATGAAATATGTGCACAGAAAAGTAGAGCAGAAGGCAGAAATCAATGAATGGGAGGTGGGAGGAGCAGCTCTGCTCCTGGAGCTTCAGTGAGACCCAGATCTATTATGGGGGGAAGCATGACCTTTAGGAATTCAATATCCACCCCTTCCTCTCTGATTTTCTCCCTTCACCAACCCCCGAGGGGTAATGGAGCGCCTCCTAGTCCCAGGCATTGTGCTGGTGGCAGACACAGCAATTCCTAGGCTACATGGGGTCTCTCCTCCATGAAGGTAACAGCCTAGTGACAGAGAAATACAAGTAAATAAACAAAAATGGCCAGATATTATTCTATCCTGGTGGAAGTACTGCAGATGCTCTCTGCAGATACGAGAAGCTACCCAGGAAGGTACCCTAAAGGAAGTGATGTTTAAATAGCAAATAAAGGTGAGCAAAAGTAAGCCAGGTGGGTCATGGGGCAGGAGACAAAGGCACCCCTTATAGACAGAACAGCTTGTGCAAAAAGGCCTAGAGGTGGGAGAGAGCATGGCTGATTGGGAAAATGGACAGTAGTCCACACAGGCTGAACAAGAGGGCTACACAGTGAGGAGGATGGAGTGGCCAGTGTTGCCAAAGGGGGCTCTAATGAACACTAGTTTCTGGGATTTTTTTTCTCTCTCATTCTGCAGGTTGTCTTTTCACTGTTTTGATAGTGTCCTTTGATGCCCAAAAGTTTTCCGTTTTCATGGAATTCAATTTGTCGGTCTACTTTTGCTGCCTCTGCTTTTGGTGTCATATGTACATCAATGCCAAATACAATGTCATGAATCTTTTCCCCTGTGTTTTCGTCTAAGAGTTTTGTGGTTTCAGCTCTTACATTTAGATCTTTGATCCATTTTTGAATTAATTTTTATATCTGTTGTAAAGCAAGGATCCAACTTCATTCTTTTGCATGTGGCTATCCACTTGTCCCAGAATAATTTTCAGCACCCTCGCTGAAAATCATTTGAGCACACGCACATACACACACACACACACGCATACACACATACGCACACATGAAGGTTTATTTCTGGGCTCTCTAGTCTATTCCGTTGGCCTATTTATCTGTCTTTATGCCAGTACCAAACTATTTGGATTACTGTAGCTTTGTAGTTAGTTTTGAAATCAAAGTATGAGTCCTTCAACTATGTTCTTTTCAAGATTGTTTTGACTATTTGGGGTCCCATGAGATCATATATAAATTTTAGGATGGATTTTTCTATTTCTGTAAAAAAATTTCAGCATTTTGATAGGGGTTGCAATGAATCTGTAGATCACTTTGAGTGACTTTGTCATCTTAACAAAATTAAGTCTTCCACTCCATGAGCATTGAATGTCTTTACATTTGTTTATCTCTTCTTTAATTTATTTTAGCAAAATTTTGTAGTTTCAGTGTACAAGTCTTTCACCTCCTTGGTTAAGTTTATTCCTAGTTTATTCTGCTTTATGTAATCATAAATAGAGTTGTTTTCCTAATTTCCTATTTGAATTATTCATTTTTAGAGTAAAGAAATACGTTTGATTTTTGTTTGTTGATTTTGTAAATTACAACTTTACTGAATTTGCTTATTAATTTGCTTATTAGCTCTAACAGTTTTTCTTTTTTAAAAAATTAGAGTTTTCTATGTGTAAGATTGTCATCTGCAAACAGATAATTGTACTTCTTCCTTTCTATTTGGATGGCTTTTACTTCTTTTTCTTGCGTAATTGTTCTGGCTAGAACTTTCTATATATGATGAATAAGAGTGGCAAATGCACGTATCCTTGTTTTGTTCCTGATCTTAGAGGAAAACTTGAAGTCTGTCACCATTAAGTATGTTGTTATCTGTGGACTTTTAGTATACGGCCTTTATCATATTGAGGAAGCTTCTTTCCCTTCCTAGTTTGTTTTTATCTTGGAAGCGTGTTGAGTTTTGTCAAATGCTTTTTTTGTATCAATTGAGATGACCATGTAGTATTTTCCCTTCATTCTATTAATGTGGTGTTATTATGTTGATTGGTTTTTATATGTTGAATCATGCTTGCATTCCAGAAATAAATCTCACTTGGTTATGTTGTATAATCCTTTCAGTGTTGAAATGATCTATGCTAATCTTTTGTTGGGGACTTTTGCATCAGAGTTTCTAAGGGATGTTGCTTTGTGGTTTTCTTTTCTAACTTTGGTTAGAAGGTAGGCTTTGGTATCATAGTAATGCTGGCTTCACAGAGTGAGTCAGGGAGTATTCTCTCCAATGTTTCGGAAGAGTTTGAGAAGGATTAGTGTTCATTCTTCTTTAAATGTTTGGCAGAAATCACCAGTAAAACTATCAGGTTCAGGACTTTTCTTCACTGGGGTATTTTTGATTACTGCTTCAGTCTTGGTAGGTTTTATGTTTCCAGGAATTTGTCCATTTCTTCTGGGTTATCAAATTTATTACATAACCCACAACCTTACCCATTGTTTATATTAATCTTTTGTCACCCTTTTTATTTCTGTAAAATACTATTTATTTATATTTTTGTTTTTATAAATTTTAATCTCCTCACCTTCATTTCTTATTTTAGTAATTTGAGTCTTCTCTGTTTTTTAATTAATCTGGCTGAAAGTGTTAGTTTTACTGATGTTTTTCAAATAACCAACTTTTGGTTTTGTTGATTTTCTGTTTTTCTGTTCTCTATTTTATGTCTATTGCAATCTTTAGTATTTCTTTCTGCTAGCTTTGGGTTATCTTGTTCTTTTTTTTTTTTTTTTTTCTTACCTCCTTAAGGTGTAAATTTAGGTTGTTGATTTGAGATCCTTCTTCTTTTTTAATGTAAACATTTACAACTTCTCAATGTAAGCTTTTATAGCTATTTTACAGCATATACAGCTTTCAGTGCATCCCATACATCTTGGTATACAGGTTGAGTTTCCCTTATTGAAAACACTTGGGACAAGAAGTATTTCAAATTTCAAATTTTTCAGATTTTAGAATATTTGCGTATATGAGATATTTTAGAGATGGGACCTAAGTCTAAACATGAAATTTATTTATGCTTATATACACCTTATACACAGCCTAAAGGTAATTTTATACAATATTGTTAATAATGTTGTACATAAAACAAAGTTTTGACTGTGACCCATCACATGAGGTCAGGTGTAGGATTTTTCACTTGTGGTATTCCATAGGCCTTCAAAGTTTGAATTTTGAAGCATTTTAGAATTCCAATTTTTGGCTTGGGATGTATTGTGTTTTTTGTTTTGGAGACAATTTCACTCTGCCACCCAGGCTGGACTGCAGTGGAGCGATCTCAGCTCACTGTAACCTCCACCTCCTGGGTTCAAGCAATTCTCCTGCCTCAGCCTCCCAAGTAGCTGGGATGGGACTACAGGTGCCCGCCACCATGCCCAGCTAATTTTTGTATTTTTAGTAGAGACAGGGTTTCTCCATGGCCAGGCTGGTCTTGAACTCCTGACCTCAAGTGATCCAGCCACCTCGGCCTCCCAAAGTGCTGGGATTATAGGTGTGAGCCACCACTCCCAGCCAGTCTCCCATTTCTTTAATTGGTCTTCTGCCTAGTTGTTCTATTCATTATTAAAAGTGGAGTACTGAAATCTCCAATTACTGTTGTTAAGCTACCTATTTTTCCCTTCAATTCTATCCTTGTTTGCTTATATATTTTGGATCCCTGATGTTTGGTGCATATAGGTTTACAACTGTTATATCTTTTTGGTGAATTGATTCTTATCAATATACAATGCCCTTCTTTGTCTCTTGTTGTAAAATTAGACTTTAAAATCTGTTTTGTCTGATATTAATAAAGCCATCCCTGTTCTCTTTTTGTTACTGTGTACATAGGATATCTTTTTAAATCCTTTCTCTTTCAATCTGTTTGTGTCCTTAGAGCTAGAGCAAGTCTATTGTGGACAGTATATAATTGGATCATTTTTAAAAAATCTAATCTGCCAATTTATAACTTTTGACTGAGGCATTGAACCCAATTAAATTTATATTTAAATGCATTTACTGATAGACAATGACTCAGTGACTTATTTTGCCATTTTGTTATTTGTTTTCTGTATGTTTTAGCTCTTCTTGCTTGCTTGCTTGCTTTCTTAAGAGATGGGGTCTCACTATGTGGCCCAGGCTGGCCTCAAACTCCTAGGCTCACGTGATCCTCTCACCTCAGCCTCCCAAGCAGCTGGAACTACAGGCATGTGCCACTGTATCTGGCTGCTTTTCAGCTTTTTGTGTCCCTCATTGCCTCCATTTCTACCTTTCTTTACATCTAGTTGATTTTTTTGTAGTGACATGTTTTATTCACTTCTCATTTCCTTTTGTGTATATTCTATAAATACATTTTGTGGTTACCATGGGAATTACATCTAACATCCTAAAGTTATAATGATCTAATCTGAATTGATACTAACTTAACTTCAATTGCATACAAACATTTTACTTATACAGCTCCATGCCCCCCCATTTTGTGTTACCGATGTCATAGTTTACATTGTTATATATTATGTACCCACTAATAGATTTATAATTATTTTATTAATTGTCTTTAAATCCTGTGCTATAGTTTAGATATTTGTGCCCTGCAAATCTCGTGTTGAAATTTGATCCCCAGTGTTGGAGGTGGGACCCAATGGGTGGTGTTTGGGTCATGGGGGCAGATCTTTCATCAGTAGAATGCATTTCCAGGGGAGTGCATTCCAACGTTATTAGTTCCATGAGAACTGGTTGTTAAAAAGAGCCTGGCACCTCCCATTTCTCATTCCTACTTTCTATTTCACTGTATGATTTCTGCACACTCCAGCTTCCCTTTCCATTCTAAAATGAGTGAGAAAAGGCCAAGGCTTTTTTCTTCTGCCCAATCTTCCGGCCAGCAGAACTGTGAGCCAAATAAACCTCTTTATCAATTGTCCAGCCCCAGATGTTCATTTATAACAACACTAAATGGACTAAGACATCCTGTATTTAAAAGTGGAATTACAAACCAAAATTACAATAATACTGGCTTTTTTATTTGTCTGTGTGTTTACCTCAAACAAAGGTCTTGATATATGTCTTCACCTAGTTTCAGCTTACCACAGCTTTTCATTTCAACCTCAAGGTCTAGTTTCAGTATTTCTTGCAGGGCAGCGCTAATGGTAATCAACTCCCTAAGCTTTTGTTTATCTGGGACTTTCTTAATTTCTCTGTTATTAATATTTTGGAAGATACTTTTGCTGGACATAGAATTCTTAATTGACAACTTTTCTTCTTTCAGTACTTTATATTGTCCCAATGCCCCTGGGCTTCAAAGTTTCTGCTGATAAATTGACTGATAATTTTATTGAGGATCCCTGTACATGATGAGTCTTCTCTCTTATTGCTTTCAAAATTCTCTCTTTGTCTTTGACTTCCAACAGTTTGATTCTAGTGTGTCTCAGTGTAGGTCTCTTTGAGTTTATTTTACTCGAAATTCCTTGAGCTTCTTGGGGCCTTAGATAGTCTATTGTATGTCTCAATCTGTAATCTTTGTCTTCAGTGTCTGAAGGTCTGTAGTTGCTCTGCTGTTTTAATGAGCAATGCTGCCCCTTTTCCCTTAGGCAAAGCAAGACTAGTCCTGTAGGCAGACCCCAGACAGATTAGAGCATTGCACATGATGAGTCTAGCTCTGCTTCCTTAAGTTTAAGGGAGAGAACTAGGGCTTGAGCTACCATCTCCAGACCAATACTGCTGGCAGTGAAGGTCGAACAAGGTAGAAAGAAAATGAAATTTCCAACCTTTTTTTGGAGACGGAGTCTTGCTCTCTTGCCCAGGCTGGAGTGCAGTAGTGCTGTCATGCACTCCATGTGAAGAGACCACCAGACAGGCTTTGTGTGAGCAGTAAAGCTTTTTAATCACCTGGGTGCAGGCAGGCTGAGTCCGAAAAGAGAGTCAGCGAAGGGAGATAAGGGTGGGGCAGTTTTATAGGATTTGGGTAGGTAAAGAAAAATTACAGTCAAAGGGGGTTGTTCTCTGGCAGGCCGGAGTAGGGGGGGTCACAAGGTGCTCAGTCGGGGAGCTTTTTGAGCCAGGATGAGCCAGGAAAAGGAATTTCACAAGGTAATGTTATCACTTAAGGCAAGGACCAGACATTTTCGCTTCTTTTGTGGTGGAATGTCATCAGTTAAGGCAGGGGCAGGGCATTTTTACTTCTTTTGTGATTCTTTAGTTACTTCAGGCCATCTGGGCGTATAAGTGCAAGTCACAGGGGATGCGGTGGCTTAGCTTGGGCTCAGAGGCCTGACAAGCGCGATCTTCGCTCACTGCAATCTCCACCTCCTGGGTTCAAGCGATTCTTCTGCCTTAGCCTCCCAAAGAGCTGGGATTACAGGTGCCTGCCACCATGCCTAGCTAATTTTTGTATTTTTAGTAGAGATGGGGTTTCACCATATTGGACAGGCTGGTCTTGAACTCCTGACCTCAGGTGATCTGCCCACCTCAGCCTCCCAAAGTGCTGGGATTACAGGCATGAGCCACTGTGTCTGGAAAAATTCCTATTATTTTGAAGGAGGCTTTTAAAAAAAATTTGAGACAGGGTCTCCATTTCTCACCCAGGGTGCAGTTAAGGAGGCTTTCCTTGATTGGGCATTACTTGGCTGCTCTAACCTTTGGCTGTTTTCCAGAGCTCCTATAAAGTTAGTTCAGCCAGTTTTCTCTCTCTCTCTCTCTCTCTCTGTCTCTCTCTCTCTCTGTGTGTGTGTTTAGCTTTCCATGAGGGAACAAGAGCTTGGCGCTTCCTAGTCATCCATTTTGCTGACATCCCCAGGATGATTTTTTAAAACAGCTTTATTGCTATATGCTTAATATATCTCACAATTCATGAATTTTGAAGTGTATAATTCAGTGGTTTTTAGTATATGTATAGATATGTGCAACCATCACATAGTCAATTTCAGAACATTTTCATCACCTTTAAAAGAAACCTCATACCCTTTAGCTATCATCCCATACCTCTCATTCCCATCTTACCCCACCTCCACATCCAGCCTTAGCAACCACTAGTCTACTTTCTGTCCCTATATATTTGCCTATTCTGGACATTTCATATAAATGGAATCATACAATATGTCCTCTTTTGCGACTGGCTGCTTTCATTTAGCACAATGTTTTCCCCCATGCCGCCTGGGCCCCCACCCTGGGCTCTGTAGAAGGCACAGGATACTAGGAGTAGAGTGGGAGCAGGATTGCATGACGGAGTAGCCAGATCATTGGACTGGTCCAAATTTGAAGTTGCACCCAACAGCTGCAATGCGAAGATAAGGGGCAAGAAATTGAAGATGTTAGCAAGTGAATAGTACAAAGGTTTGCAAGACCCAGGTACCAAAGGGAAGGTAGTCAGAATAGGTAAGGAAAAAGGAGAATGGTCAAGGGACCAGAGTTTAGAATCAAATGAAAGAGTAAGTGCAGAGAAGTAACAAGAGGGTAGAGGAAGGAGAAGAGATGGTGATCAGAAGAGCTGCTTGAAATCAGCCGGGCATAGTGGTGCGTGCCTGTAATCCCAGCTACTTGGAAGGCTGAGGCGGGAGAATCACTGGAACCTAGGAAGCAGAGGCTGCAGTGAGCTGAGATCATGCCACTGCATTCTAGCCTGGGTGACAGAGACTCCGTCTCAAAAAAAAAAAAAACTGCTTGAATTTAATATTTTAGGGATTTAATATTTGTAGTGATGACAGTGTTCAAGAAAGTGGCCATGGGAAGGGAGGTTGGAAAGGAGGGAGGGGAAAGCGTTGGTAGAGGTGTCCAAAATAGGCAAATTCATAGAGATAGAAAATAGATTAGGGCTGTCAGGGGCCGGGGTGAGGGAGGAATGGGGTGTTACTGCTAATAAGTACAGGACTTCTTTTAGGTTGATGAAAATGCTCTGTACTTTGGTAGTGGTGATGGTTGCACAAGCTTGTGAACATACGAAAACCCACTGAATTGTACATATTAAAAGGGTGAATTTTATGTGTGAATTATACCTCAATTAATTTTTTATTAGGAATCAATGAAAAAATTCAGGGGGATTTGTTCACTATAGTTCAGAGATTCCAAGGGCCTACGTGGAAAGGTTTAGGAGGGAGAGAAAGAACAAGAGTCTGTGTCTGGGTAGAAAAAGGAGGTGAGGCCTGGGCAATGATTGGAGGGTGTCAGGCACAGGAGGCCTGGAGGGGTAAGAAGGGAGTGGAGAGTTTCAGCAGCGGTGGTTCAACAGATCCCAGTAGCTGGAGGGACCAATGTGTCTCCGGAAGCCACAGGTTTGGCTTGAATGGTGGTGTCTGGAGGTGGTCCCAGCCCAGGTAACTGAAGGAAGAGAGGGGGACTTCAAGGGTGGGCACCAAGAAATCTAGCAATGGGACTTTCCAGGGTGAGAGAATTAAGCAAAACCAGCTGGTGATGGGGAGGGAGAATGGTCACTCCGCAAGCTTGAACACGGCTTTCAGATCTTAGGTTTCAAATATGAATCAGAGTCCTGAAAATCCCCAAGAGAAAGATCGGGTTTGAAAATCCTGAGAACCACTGCATTCTGCCAGATCTCTCTGCACAAAAACAAGCCACAGAAGGTTAGATAAATAAGCAAAAGGCATCCAGGGCTAAGGGCCAACCTGTGATTAGTTTCCTACTGATGTTTACACAGAGTTATGAGCTGTTAAGTGAAAATAAGGATGATCAGAAACAGAAGTGGCATGTGTTATGCTCTTAAACAAGAATTTTATTAAACCTCTAGATACTCCACGTAAGGTGCTCAGAATGCTGGACAGTCTCCGTGCTGCCTCCCAGAAGCTTATAGGCTGGGGGATTGAGGGAGAAACGATCACTAAGCAAATAACTACAAAATAATTTATTACAACTATATAAGAATAATGAAGAAGGCAGTAAGGTGCTCTGATTGTTTATAAAAGGAATCTGATGAATGCTAGGGGTCAGAGCAAGTTTCTCTCAGGAAATGACATTCCAGCTACCCCCCTAATGAAGGTGGGAAGTGGGGTCGGTGCCTATCACAGCCCTGGGATAGAAAGGAGCTTGAGGAACCTGCCAGAGGTAACATGTGAGAGGAGGAGGAAGTCAGCTAGAGAGACAGGAAAAGCCTGATCTCGCAGGGCATTGTGGTCCACGTGGAGGACTCTGGGGTCCTTCTCCCAAGAACAAAGGGAATGTATGAGGGAGTGAGTAAGAGGCAATGGAGCAGCTACAGAGTGCAGTGGAGCCAGGTGGTTAAGAGCGTGGACTCTGGGCTGGGTGTGGTGGCTCATGCCTGTAATCCCAGCACTTTGGGAGCACACAGGTGGATCACTTGAGCCTGGGAGTTCGAGACCAGCCTGGGCAACAATGCAAGACCCCGTCTCTACAAAAAGTACAAAAATTAGCCAGAGCCGTGGTGTGCCTGTAGTCCCAGCCACTTGAGAGGCTGTGGCGGGAGAATCCCTTGAAGCCCAGAAGGTGGAAGTTGCGGGAGCCAGCATCACCCCATTGCACTCCAGCCTGGGCGATGAGAGTGAGACCCTGTCTCAAAAAAAAGCATGGACTCAATGGACTCAACCCAGTTTTAACAGGTTCAACCAGAGCCTGGGGTTTAAATTCCAGGTCTGCCACTTCCTGGTGACCAAGATCAGGTTTTAGCTAATGTCACTGTGCTGTCTCCTCCTCCATAAGATGGGATGATAATAGTGCCTATTTCCAAGGATTGGCATGAGGATTTGGAGACAAAAGTGCCTGGCATGTGGAGTAAGGAAGAACTGCCACTGGAAGTGGGCTCAACAGCAGCAACCTGCACTGTGGGCTCTCCTGCCTCCAGGCTGCCATCACTGTGCTAAAAGAGTTGACACCCAGGAAAGTTGAGGCTTCTCTAGTGGATGCCATTTGTAAGATGAGTTTCTTGGTCTTGGGCAGCCCTTCTGGCAGCATCTCCTTGACTGTGGCTGTCCTGTGAGCTGCATGCAGACAAGGCCATGATCAATCTATACCCCAGGGCCCAACATGGGGCAGGCACGTGGGAGGTGCTTAATGCCTATAAGTGAAGTGGGTTGCAAAGGAATGAATGAACGGTTGGATCTGTGAGAGAATACTTAGACTATTCATAAGTTATTGAGCATTTACTATGTTCCAGGCACCTTACCGAGGGCTTAACCTGGTTGATTTCATTCTCACAATGATCTTGTGAGGAGGCTACTATTAGACTCTGTCCAGTAGGGGAGATCTTGGGAATACGTTTTCTGGTTGGGGGCAAGGGGAGTCCTGGTTGTATTTCAGGGAGCCTAGTGATAGAGAAATGTGTTTAATATGTAGCCCCAAAGGGGGGCTTTTTGCTACAGGTTGGGATCCTGGAGGCAGGAATTAAGCCAGAAAGGAGACTATGCTGAAAGTGGTTCCTCTAAAGATCTAGCTGCATGTACTTTACAGCGATGATCTCATATTCCTTAGCAAGGCACCACGGTGACAGGAATTATTTTACTTGTTTGTGAAAAGGAAAAGTGGTGCGTTCTAGGCAGACGCAGTGGCCTCCCCAGCATCCAGAGAGAGCTCAGAGCAGAAGCCAGGAGTCCTGAGTTGCTGGCATGTCTCTCCCACCCCCGCCTCTGAGAAACAGAGAGCAGAGAGCAGAGCTATTGGAAAGGCTGTGGCAAGCCGCCTTTGTTCTTCTCCTTGCCCACTCAGGCTGTAACCAGAGTCCCACATGCACCTGGTGGCAGGACTGTTCCCTAAGGGAATGCAGGCGACAGTCCCCGGCTCCCCTTCTTCCCGGTGCAGCGCTGGGGCAGGCCACCCCTTTCTGAGCCCCAAGCAGCTCCCCAGACCTCCTTCTCCAGAGACGATTATTTTGGGAGAGTGCTGAGTTCAGCACAGCTGCAAGGTGCAGCCAGACGCACCCTTCTGTCCTCAGCTGGCCCTTCGGAGCTGGCCTCGGGCTGGGGTGCGCCTGCCCCCACCCCCTGCAGCAGTCCCTCCTACACAGGGTTACCGTGTCCAGCCACCTCCACCTTGGGGAAGCTCACAGGCTGTGGAGACAGGTGGAAGAATGGGGGCCAGGAGAGGCAGAGCCGGTCTGAGGGGCACAGCCCAACTCCTAGCTCTGAGCTTGGGGTCACCAGCTTCCCAGGGCTTGCCTTACAGCCAAGGGGCAGGCTGGCCTTTGGCCAGCTGACCATCCCCGGGCCAAGAGCAGGGACTGGACGAGGAGCTGCACTGAGAAGCTTATATAAGCACTTCTACTTCGCAGCCTGCTGTCTGCCCTGGCAGCCAGGACAAGAGTGACAACAAAGCTGTGTCCTGCCAGGGGGAGGGGCCTCTGCCAGGAGTGTACATTGAGTCCAACTTGGAGGAGGCCCAGGTCCTCCCAAAGTACTTGTGTCCGGGTGGTGGACTGGATTAGCTGCGGAGCCCTGGAAGCTGCCTGCCTTTCTCCCTGTGCTTAACCAGAGGTCTCTATCCTGCCAAGTGGGCCCCTGGGGTGGGGGGGCACAGGTAGTTGGCAGGAAATCCCCTGCAGGGGATCCAGCTGCTCTAAAGCTCCTTCTGTTCCAGGTGCCCATGGGTTGGACAATGCGGCTGGTCACAGCAGCCCTGTTACTGGGTCTCGTGATGGTGATCACTGGAGACGAGGACGAGAACAACCCGTGTGCCCAAGAAGCCCTCTTGGACGAGGATGCCCTTGTGTGCCAGTAAGTCAGGGCAGGCTCGGAGGTGGGAGGCACAGAGGCTGCCAGGCAGGTAGATCGCAGGGAGGGGTATTTCCAGAACCAAGGAGCACCATCTCCTGAGCCTGATTTTATGGGGAAGACAGAACACACGTCAGGTCTGGAGACCACCTTGATGGAGGATGGCGCTGGGAAAGGGACTTAGAAACAGACTCCTTCCTGCCTTCCAGGATGCACCTCTCCCAGGACCAGGAGGGCTGTGTATATGGTCGGCTCTGCTTGGGCCCTCCAAACCTGGGGGTTCTTGGCGGGGGCAGGAGGCTGAGACCCTCAGAGAGAGACCCAGAGAGAGACCATCCCTCCCTATAGCCTGAATGCCCCTCTCCCCAGAACCCCGACCAAGAGGCGTTTTAATGAAAGAAGGTGTGTGATTAGACCCTTCCTGTGTGAGAGGTGTTTTTCAATGATGGGACCCAGGAGTGTTTGTGTAGGGGCCCTTTAGGGATCATGGCACTGGGTAGAGTTGGGTGATGAGGCTGGCTTCTTCCCTTCCAAGGGCACAAGCTGCTTCTACTTTGGGTAAGCTGGAAAGCCTGGCGTCCGGCTCGCTCCTCACCGACTCTGCCGGTTAGAAAGCAAGGCTTCATTTATCTGGACTTGTGGGTCATCCTGAGGACTCCCTAGGCCAAATCGATGCCAAACCTCCCCGCCAGTTTAGTGACTGAGGAGGGAGACACCCAGCTGAGCCCATGTGTGAGAAATGGGACAGGAGGAAAAAGAACTTTGACGACCTACTCTCTTCTGTACCTTTGAATTTGCACAAACATTACTGTTCATGAAAATATGTTTGTTTTTCTTTTTTATTTTATTTAAAACATTTTTGACAAACATTACTTTTAGAACCATAAATACATGTCTTCTCTTAAAGTTATGTAGTTGAAGCCTTCTTAAAAAGTAACATTTTGGTTGGATTCAGTGGCTCACGTGTGTAATCCCAGCACTTTGGGAGGCCAAGGTGGAGGATCACTTGAGCCTGGGAGTTTGAGACCAGCCTGGGCAACATAGAGAGACTCTGTCTCTACAAAACAGTTTAAAAACTAGCCACGCATGGTGGTGCACACCTGTAGTCCCAGCTACTCAAGAGGTTGAGGTGGGAGGATCGCTTAAACCCAGGAGGTCAAGGCTGTTCTGAGCCATGATTGCGCCACTGCATTCCAGCCTGGGCAACAGAGCCAGACCCTGCCTCAAAAGAAAAAAAAAAAAAAAAAGTAACAAACTTTGTTCATGTCAGTACATTTTGAAAAATCTTGTTAAACAGTTCTGGGTGTAGACTGGGCATGGTGGCTCACGTCTGTAATCCCAGCACTTTGAGAGGCTGAGGCAGGCAGATCACGAGGTCAGGAGTTTGAGACCAGTCTGACCGACACAGTGAAACCCCATCTCTCCTAAAAATAAAAAAATTAGCCGGGCATGGTGGTGCATGCCTGTAATCCCAGCTACCCAGGAGGCCAAGGCAGAAGAATCCCTTGAACCTGGGAGGCGGAGGTTGCAGTGTGAGCCAAGATTGCGCCACTGCACTGTAGCCTGGGCAACAGATCAAGACTCTGTCGCAAAAAACAAACAATTCTGGGTGAAGTTTTCATGTGGAAGGAGGAAGAGAAACATGGTTGCCTCTCACAAGTGGAATCTAGTTTTCTAGGTGCTCTGCTGAGTGAGTCGAGGGGCTGGCAGGCTTCTCGCTCTGAGCAGTGCAAGGTCAACGCCCTCATAAGCAGGAGAGGTCAGCTGAGCCAGGGAACAGCAGGCCTGGGCTGTGATAATGGCCCCTTAAGGAGGACCTCAGCGGTTCCTGGTGTTTCCCACACTGTGGGAAATTAGGATGTCTGTAGGATTGCTGGAGGTGACCAGCCTGAGGCTCTGGGTGCCCTAGGCTCTGCCCTGCCAAGATCACATCTTGGTGCCCTGGTGACCCATGCATGGGGGCACACGTGGGAAGTCCCAGGGCACCTTCTGTGTCCCAGGTGCTCTGCTGGTGCTTGGACTCCTTGACTTCTCTCACTGTCAGTGATGAACCTACAGAGTCTATGTTAGCACCCCCATTTTGCAGATGAAGAGTCCCCAGAGATTAAGAAATCTGCCCACGGTGTTTACATAGCTTAAAAGTAGCAGAGCCAAGATCTAGTCCCCTTGTCTGACTCCACACTCATGCTGTTTCCCTATCTGCTTCTACTGACGCCCTTCACGCCCTTCCCAGACTCGAGTCAAGGGGAGCCATTCTCAGGACTCCCGGAATACGCCAGCACGTCCCCAGTTTGAGAAACAGATTTATGACCCTAAGGTTGCATGCCAGGAAGATGTCTTTTGATTTCAAGCCATCATTGCAAAAGAGGAGATTTGTCTTTATTGCCACAGAAGAATTTTGTTTGGAAGAGATCATCATGAATGATGATGAAATGAAAATATGTCAAGGACAGATAGGACCCCTGAGGAAACAGCAGGACCTCCTGCACTGACGCCCTCCTCAAGATCCCACTCAGCTCAGGCTCTGACCTTGGCAAGAGATCCCCCAGAGAAGGCACTCCTCTCGTGGGCATTTGGAGTCTACCAGGGAACTCTTAAAGATTGGACTCAATGCCTAAAAGTATTCATCTATAAGGGAGGAATTTTATGTACTGTGACAAGCAGTGAGACGTTAAGAGAAAAGCTTCTCGGGAATCAGACCTTCCCTGCTTCTGAGATACCCTAGACTAGACCAGCAAAACCACCGAGAGTCCCAACCCTGGGCTCAGTTGCAGAATTGAAAGAATTGTGATCCTCAAGCCCTGCAGCTGGGAGGTGAATCCACTCCACAAACCCCTCCTGCTGCTGCCATCCAGTCAGCCCTGCGAGCTCCCCTGGGGATGGGAGCTGCTGCTCAAAGCGTCCTGCTTTTTGGTATTGAAAAGCTCCGTTCTTCAGAAAATGCATTCTTATCCCAAGGCCCTGTTGCTCTTCTTGAACATCAACCCACCTTTTCCAGTGCAGATCCAGGAGGTGCACAAACTAGTCTAGTTTCTCATCTTCTTTGTGGTCATTCATGTGCGTGGTGACAGATGCCATGCCCTGCCCCTTCATCCCCAGCTCCCCCCATCCTGGGCAGTCATCCCCAGTCCTTCAGTCTCTTTTAGGGGCCTTGATTACTCTTTAAATACATTTCTTTCAGAGACAGAGTCTTGCTCTGTCACTTAGGCTGGAGTGCAGTGGCCTGATCATAGCTCACTGCAGCCTTCAACACCTGGGCTCAAGCAATCCTCCTGCCTCAACGTCCTGAGTAGCTGGGACTACAGGTGCATGCCACCACGCCCAGCTAAGTTTCTCATTTTTCGTAGAGTTGGGGGTCTCGCTGTGTTGTCCAGGCTGGTCTCAAACTCCTGGGCTCAAGCAATCCTGCCGCCTCAGCCTCCAAAAATGCTGGGATTACGAGCATGCACTGCTGGATGCAGTGGCTCACGTGTGTAATCCCAACACTTTGGGAGGCCAAGGTGGATGATCACTTGAGCCTAGGAGTTTGAGACCAGTCTGGGCAACAAAGAGAGACTCCATCTCTACAAAACGGTTTAAAAACTAGCTTGCTGTTTTTCAAGTGGGGTGACCCACGCTTTCACAGTGAGCCCCCTCTTCAAGGCAGCCTCATATCCCATGTGTCTTTTTGTCATCCTCACTGCCTTCGTCTGTTCAGCTACTGTAACAAAATACCTTAGACTAGGTCATTTCTAAACAGCAGGAATGTATTACTCACAACTCTGGAGGCTGAGAAGCGCCAAAATCAAGGTGCTACTGGATTCAGTGCGTGGTGCGAGCTTGCTCTCTGCTTCAAAGACAGCGCCTTCTTGCTGTGACTTCACCTGGCCGAAGGGAAGGGTATCCCTTCAGCCTCTTTTATGAGAGTGCCTTTTATAAAGGTGACTTAATCAACTCTTCCAGGTCCCGCTTGTTAATACCATCACACTGAGGATTAAATTCCAGCATATAAATTTTGAGGAGACACTAATACTCAGGCAATAGCACTCACTGAGGGGCAGCTGAAATTCTAAGCCCTTCATACAGGCACAGCTGAGAAGCCATGTTTTTAGAGACAGGGTCTCACTGTCACCCTCTGTCACCCAGGCTGGAATCAGGATCATGGCTGATCCTTAGCAGGATCATGGCTCACTGCAATCTTGACCTCCCAGACTCAAGCAATCCTCCCACCTCAGCCTCCCATATAGCTGGGACTACAGATGCGTACCACCACACTTGGATAATTTTTTCTATGTTTTATAGAGACAGGATCTCACTCCATTGCCCACACTGGTCTCTAACTCCTGGGCTCAAGTGATCATCTCACCTCAGCCTCCCAAAGTGCTGGGATTACAGGCTTGAGCCACCACGACCAGCCCTTGTGATCTAATTCTTGCCATGACAGAGACTCACGTGACCACCTATCTCAAACTGAAGCCTGGAGGAATGAAACAGCTCACTAGGGAAAATGTGTGGTGCAGGGAAGAAAGTGCAGCCAAGCCTACTGGACTCGTTCTCTGTTGTACACAACAGATCACTCCAACACGTAGCAGCTGCAAATAAGTGTTGTCCTGCAGTTTCTCAAGTTACTCATCTGGAGATGGGAATAGTGTTAAGAGCTGCCTCAAGATATGGTTGCATGAAATTAAATCCTACATATGTGATATCCCTGATCTATTGGGGTGGCCCAGTAAAAGTCATGCCCTTCGTCCCCAGTCCCTTATATAGCGTTAGTTCATGGCAAAGCTCGGGCCAGGGCCCCTGATCTTTTCACTCCACTCCCCAGGGTGCCTCCAAGTCTTGTCATGGAGATCAGGAGATCCCCAAACTCTCTGGATGGAAATTAGAATGAATTCCATGTCAGGTAAACCACAAGCAGCAAGGGCACACAGGAAGGTGGCACCTTTGAGGTTTTCTGGCTTGAATGCAAGTTGTTTGTTTTTGAGATAGTCTTGCCCTGTCACCCAGGCTGGAGTGCAGTGATGCAGTCATGGCTCACTGCAGCCTCTACTTCCTGGGCTCAAGTGATCCTTCCACCTCAGCCTCCCAAGTAACAGGGACTATAGGCATGCACCACCCTGCTTGGTTTTTTTTTTAATTTTTGGTGGAAACAGGGTCTCACTATGCTACCTTGGCTGATCTCAAATTCCTGGGCTCAAGCCATGCTCCCACCCCAGCCTCTCAAAGAGCTGAGATTATAGGCATGAGCCACCGTGCCTGGCCTTGAATGCAAATTTTAAAGTATATTTTCTCACTTTAATTTTTGATTCAGCTCACCTCAGGTTTGTCCAGATCATCTTGTAACTCAATTTGAAAATCAGAATTGTTGGTCACCAGCTCTGTGCCATCTGCAGATCAAATAAATTTCTCTCTGTGTCCTTCTCCAAGCCTTTGCTAAAGCAGCTGAGCCGGGCAGAGGCCTGCACACGCCCCTTTCCCGTCATCCTAGGTGGGGCAATATGCTATCTTCAAACGCTGGCCTGGCGGTGCCCTATGGGTGTGAAGAGAGGGGCAGGGACACGACCCAATCCCTGGTTCGCTGGCATGTGCCCTGTCCTTCAGGGTACTCTCTGCGGCTCTGCACCCCCCTCACCAAATAATGATTTGCTGATTTTGCTTCTTTGATTCTTTTGATATTTACAACAATTCCACTCTGATAAAAAGGGGAGAGGAGTTGTGGGCATGAGGGCGTCCCTCCGCCCTCAGTTTCCCTCTTCCCTGCCTCTCGTTTTCCCGTGCTGTGCTGCTTGCTCTCTGTCTCTCTGCCCTTGGAGGGTCCCCTCTCTGCCTCGCATCTCACTAGCAGCAGGAGCAAGGAGTTGCAGCAGAAACAAACCAAACGGTCCTTAAGATGATGCTAGGAAGATAAAACTGGTCCCCTAAAACTTCCCCAAAAGCTGTGAAAATCTTGCCATCCACCAAGAATTGCTGTAAATGTGCAAAGAGTTAGAAGACACAAATTTGCTCAACAAGACCTTGACTCGTCCTGCTTCCACCCTCTGAGACCAGAGCACCTGACTTCTGGCATTGGGGGTGCTGGCCCACCGAAGTGTCCTGGTCTGCGGCTGCCAGGTGCTGGGCGCTCAGCGGCCTTTTGCCTAAGCCTGGAATTCAGGAGCCACTGAAGAGTAGGACGTGTAAGGCTATGCAGGGCTCCCCACCAGGAAGCTGCTCTTGGCCCACTCCCAGGCCCCAGCTTCAGGGAGCTCTCCCTCCAGAACTGTTCTCCAAATTACATCCTCACAGGGTCCCCTGAGGCATCACCTGCAGCAAGGCACTGTGGACAGCTGTGGGTGGCTACTGGCAGGCTGTAGAGCAGCTTAGCCATGCAAGGCTGTTAGGAAAGGCTGGGGACCTGCAACACCCACTCCATACCCACACCCCTTCTCAGTGATGTCTTAACCCACATTAACCCTACAGAGGCCTTGGGTCGTGGAGATAAAATGTAATAGAAGAGCAAGAAAAAACAGTTTTTAAAAATGTCTTTGAAAAATCTTACCTACATTTCTGAGTTTCAAATGTAAGCGTGCACTTAAGGCCAGCCTGGTGCAGTCATGGCCCGGCCCGGCGTGCCCTGCCCTGCAGACTCTGTCACCTTGCTCTGTATCATATTTTCTTCCCTTCCAGGAAGCCACATTCTCAGAACGCTGGTGCTGTTCGGGCCCTTCTTCTCAGGGAGCAAAGAGATGACCCAGTTCATTCATACTCACAGTCTTAGTGAGCCAATGTTTTACCCCTGAGGGATGTTTGCATTTTGAAAGAGAACCTAGGCTATGGTCAATGCTTAACCCAAAGAAGCCAATTCTTCACCTAATGGCAGGATTTCAGGCATGGGGAGCTCTTGATTGTTTAGGGGACAGAGAACGTCTATGCCCTTGAAGGAAGGTATGCCGACTTGCTAAGCCTTTCTTTCTGTAATAAGAATGTTCCTGAAAAGCAATCTATAGGTACTGTTTTTATAAACTCAATCCTACTTTAAAGACACTAAGTTTGCCTGAGGATTTCTATTCTTCTAGGGAAGTAAACACTGATAATAATTAATATTACACTTTCTGATGACTTTACAACATGCCAGGTTCTGTTCTGACCATTGACCGCCACTTTACTCCTCACATTGACTCCATGAGGAAGGAATTATTAGTGTCCTCAGTTTACAGATGAGGAAACTGAGGCACAAGGAGGTCAAGTAACTCTTGGGCCACACAACTAGTTAGTGGCAGGTTTAGGATTTAATCCCATTTCACTTTACATTCCCAACAGTGTTAGACTGAAGCCTTGGGAACCCCAGGCTCCCCTAAAACCCTGACACAGGGCAACCTCCCTCTTCTCTTCATAGGGGCCTTGAAGTTTTCTACCCAGAGTTGGGGAACATTGGCTGCAAGGTTGTTCCTGATTGTAACAACTACAGACAGAAGATCACCTCCTGGAGGGAGCCGATAGTCAAGTTCCCGGGGGCCATGGAAGTGAGTGAGCAGGGCTGTGTTAAAGCAGGGTGGGGGAGAGTTGGCGGTCTTAATGTTCCTCCAGGCTTGCTCATCTGGGTGACCTGAAGCTGCGTGCAGAGCCATCTGGGTTGGGTCTGGTGGCAGCAGGTGGCTGTTGACATAAAGTTGTGCCTTCCTTAGAGTGGACTTGAGGAGAAGGCTGGGGGCCGGTGGGAGGGCTGCAGACTGGAAACTGGTGGTGGTTGAGGCCACTTGCCCAGGCCTCCTCCTGTTCCCCTGTTCTGGGAGCTCCTTGGCTGCCCCTGAGATCTGGGCCCCCAAGCCTGGTGGAGACCAGCTGGTGTGTGCTTTGGAGTTGGCGGATAAGTGGAAGAAGGGGTGGTATGGGAGGAGTCCTCGCCCAAGATGCGGGGTGTCTGGGTCTTCAGATGACTTCTGGGCTGGAGAGAAGCTGGTATTTACCAGGACAGGCAGAGGTCAGTGCATCCTGACACTTTGTTGTTGCAACATGAGACATGTTCTTCTTTTGCCCAAAGTTGTGTAAAAGAAGAACAAAGCATTTTAGGGATTGGAAATAACTATTTCGGTGGGCAGTGATTAGTACTATTGTGGAAGCTTTCCTTGTGGGGTCTGGGAAGCCTGGGGAAGAGTCACAGAAGTGGGAAATGGGTCTGCGGAGTGTGTTTTGGGGGAGCTGATCTGGCCTTCTGGTCTCTGCTTCTTTATTTCTTGACTCCTGGCCAGACTGAGCCCCCAGCGTGTCAGTGGTGGAGACTGGCCTCTTTTCTGCTGTGTTTTAGAAGGAGGTGCTGGTGCCAATCTAGGCAGGACTCGGGTCACAAATGTGTGGAGATGGAAGGGTCATGGCTGGGATGTGACCAAGTACACACATCAAGGCTGATCTTCTGGTCCCTTCTGAGCAGGGTGGCAGAGAGGGACCATAAGGGGTTTTACCTTCCCCTCAATGCTGCCTTGGTTAGGCCTCACGCAGTCAGCTAAGCCCAGTAGAACAATACGCTCCGGAGGGCGGCAGCACACAGGTTACTCCAATGCGGGGGATAGACTCTTCTCTTCCTTGAAGCATTTTTCACTATCAGAGAGCAAATAGATTGTAATATAGCTCACAAGTTAAGAGGCTGCTATCATGAAGCTTTGATAGGTTGTCTTGCTTGCCAACATGACAAACACCCTTTCCTTTGGGAAGATAAGCAATAAAGCACACACGTGTACTTGTGTACACATGTACACACACATTTGCATGCACACACATGTGCACACATCAGCCCTCCTCCCTGGAAACCCTTGGACTGGGCGTACCTGTGGACAGCCAAGAGGAGCAGAGAAAGGAAGGCTGCTGATTCTAACTCCTGGGATGGGAGGTGCAGGGCCACAGAGGCTGGGCAGGAACCCAGTCTCTTAGAGGAGTATATGCCACTCTGCGGGACAGGACTCCCAGCTTCACCATCCATTCACTTCTCTTGGGGTTTGTGCCTTATATAGTGAGGGTCAGTCAGATGCTTTCACAGGCCGGAAACAATCCCAAAGGGATTCTCCCAAAGGGCTCCCTTCTGCGTGCTGATGATGCTGCAGACATCCACTAGATGGCAGTGTAGACTTTGCTGAGCACCTGGTGTCCTTCAGAGCAGGGATTTGAAGCCTGCTGGGAAAGTCTTTGGTTTGATTTGGTTTTGTCGCCCTGGGTTATCAGCACATAACACAAAGACAACATCACCCCTGCCACATCCTGAAGTCTTGCACTGTTAAACCCATCCTGTCTCAGCCCAGGGGTGGGGTGGGGGGAAAACGGATGTGAAACATAGAGATTTATGAGGGACACAGAGCTGTGGTCAAGAAAGTCAGGGAGGGTGAAGATTTTACAAAGGAAGATTTGATCGAAGCTGTGGGAAGAAGAAAAACATAGTATTCTACTACTATGGAACAATAGTTTATGGAAATGTAACAGACCTATGAGAAGGCAGATTCAGAGAGAGTTGCCAAAAGTGGTCATTGAGTGCCACCTTATTCCTGGGCACTACTCGGGCCTTTCATTTAATTCTGTTATTAAGTCTCCAAGTTAAGTATTTCTTTCGTCAGGACTGTTAGTGGCATGTGACAAAAAGTCATCTCAAATCGGTGTGGGCCGAAAGAGCGGGGGAAACTTATTGGCTCACAAAACTGAAAACTCCAGGGATAACTTCAGGCAAGGCTGGATCCAGGTGCTCGTGTCACCAGGAATCTGTCTCCTGACTGTTTTTTTCTGTACTGTTTCTATTTGTAAATAGACTCTTTCCTTGTGGTGACAAAGATGGCCCGAACAGCCTTAGGTTTGTGTTTGACCAGTTTGTCAATCCCAGTGGAAATAGGAATTTCCATCCACCAAAAGTCACAGGATTGGTCTCGCTTTGGTCTCGTGCCTATCCCTGAACCTAGCAGTGACCCTCTACAGCTCCCCTTAATCTACGAGGACTGAGAGCAGAGGAGGATGGTTGCCCTGAATGCGAGTCAAAGTGTGATTGATCAGATAAGGGTGAAAGGATGTTAGGTAGGAAATGCAAGGGCAGGTCCTATGGAAGTGAGTAATCTGGCCAAGTACAGAGCTGAAAGGTTCCAGAGCCAGGGTCAAAGCCAGGTCTGCCCAACTCCACAGTGGCCAGTGGACCACTGGCAGGGGCTCTAAGGGAGACATCGGGGGGTGCTGGCACAGGCAAGGGTGGGCTGGCCAAAGGGAAGCTTTCCCTGGTTAGAATGGAAGGGGGTGGGCAGGAAGGATAGTCCTTGTTAGGGAAGGTGGTAGTTGGAGCTTCGCTTAAGGGATAGGGCATGACTGGTGAGGCTGGAGGAGCAAGTGCTATCTGGATCCCTCAAGAAAAGGGTGCGGGGAGCCTGAGTGTTTAGGACAGAGAAGAGCAGGAAGGTATTTCCCCTGGGCCCGATGGAGAAGGGCACGAGTTGGTGACTGCTATGTGGGGCTGGTGTGCTGCTTCCAAGGTGACTGAAGCAATGCCACCAAAGTGGTGACTGCCAGTGGACATGCCCAGGAACACCCCCCCCCCCCCCCCCCCCCGCAAACCCCCAAGCCCCGGAAAGAGGGGTGTAGCTGCACCTCTGTGTCCACCAGAGAGCTTCCCACCTCCATATTCTGGCACTGGCCACTTCCCCATCCTTGTCATCTTTGGACCCTGCTCCCATCACAATGCTTCCTCCTCTAGGAAGCCTTCCCTGACTGCCTCCCTCTGGGCTCCACCTACATCCCTGGCTGATCTCTTCTTTCTCTGTGCTTTTAAAATGTCCCTAACCTCTAAACTGGGTTTTGACTGTCCTCTATCTTATGCTGTAGTTGCTCATTCCTATCTCTCAAAGCTTCAAGCACTTTGTAAGCTAGGAGAGAAAGACTGTGTGTTGATTTTGAGTCACCCGCAGGCCCCCCAGCACCCCAGATCCTATGCTGGCTGACTGGGTGACTAGGTGAGAGAGTGAACAGGTGAATGCATGAATGAATGAATGAGTGAATGAATGAATGGCAGGTGGGAGAGCATGTCCTGGAGTGTCAGCTATGAGGTGTGTCAGCCTAACTTTTGGCCCTTTCAGCATCTGTTGGAGGAAAGCTGCTAAGCCTAGTGGACCCAGGGCGGCAGGACTCTCTCCTCCCCCAAGGGGTGAGGTGTGAGCTGGGGGGTGGGTGAGGAAGCAGGCAGAGAAAGAGAGGAAGCCAGGCAGGTTCATGAGAAGGCAAAGTAGCACAGGAAAACGTGGCTGGCTCCCGTGCCAGCTATGACTGAGCGAGAGAGGTGTGGAAGTAAGAGGAAGCGTTTCTCCCCTGGCGCTCTGACAAACATGAAGAGGCAAACATTTAAAAATGCATCCCGTTCTCAAGCCAAGGAAAACTGAAAGGCCCCTGAGAAGCTTCTTGACTGGGGGCTTATTCTCCACCTTAAATTTCGCCAGCTGGAATCCTTTTGAAGTGCAGAAATTGCCTTTAAGTGGGGAATGTGCATTGCATTACAGGGAGGGAACAAAAGCCTGCCTCGTTCTGTCCTGCTGTCCTTCGAGTTTCCAATCAGGCTTGGCCCAGGCCCTATTTCTTCTCCTCACAAAGCAGGTGGCCCTGAGTGCCTTACCCACCTGGGCCAGCACATTTCGTGCCAGCCCGGGCCTTTAGTCGCAGTCTCCCAGGGAGCACCTTCTCGCCTTCATTGGCCCATAGTGGAGACACAAGTTTCAATACAAATTTTCTAGAGGCCTGGAACTCTCCTCTCTGCAATAGACCTCGGAACTCACAGGTCCACCGCCCCCACCAACCCTTCTCTGTATACACAGAGCAGAAAAATGCAGGCTGCTGCAGTCACAAAATGATTAGCCGAGAAAGGACACAGGGCTCCCAACACCCACAGCAATTCTAGAAGAACAGCCCCTAATGGATGGAGCAGAGACATTTGTCTGAGTAAAGAGAGGCCAACAGGCAGGCACTTCCAGTAGACACACGTGTGCCTACACGTGACGGTCAAGTGCAGGCCCACTGGCTCAGGGGACTGCAGCCACCGTGGACTATTTGGTGTTAAGGATGTGAACTGATTCCCTTCGTAAATATTGAACACACACTGTGCATCAGGCACCATGTTAGTGGTATTGATTCAGAGACAACAGACGCTATCACGGAGCTTGTAGTGATATAGATGGGGAGACAGAAAGGTAGCAGGCAAGCATGGGGACACAGGGTGTCAGTGAGCCAGGACCCAGCAAGGGACAGATGGGAGCCAGGATGGTGGAGTGAGGGATGAGGCTTGTGGTGGGGTTGGGGGTCGGGGCGGGCAGGGCACGGGCACATCCGTAGTGAGGCGCCAAGAACTTCCTGGCCTTGGTGTGGAGTTTAGAGTTTATCTTGAAGCTTGGCTGGTGGCTCAGGGAGGTGGGTTGCCATTTGATTTTTAGGCTGGTATTTGTGATCAGATTTGCAATTTGGGAAGGTCACTCCAGCAGCAGGTGGATGGAAGAAAGGTAAGATTGAAGGCAAGATGCCCACCCTGCAACCTAGGTGATGGCATGGACCATGGGGTGGGTTTAAAAGATATTAAGGACGTGGAACCCATAGAGCTTGGGGACTGTGGGGATATTGGGGAGAGGGAGAGTACAGATGACCCTCAGGTTTCTGAGATGGGCAGGCAAGTGGGTAACAGGGAGACTGAGTATATAATTTCTCGTCTAAGACAGGACCCTTTTGAGAGTGAAGGGGGGTGCTGTTAATAGTTATGCCAGGACAATGGGTGTCATTGGGCACAGCACTGGCAAGCTGGGGTATATGTTAACTCTAATAATGGTGCCTTCACCAAGAAGGGGGCACAGAGAAACACTGGGTTTACAGGGATGGCAGCCATTGGCACGACTTCTGCACAGAGACCCATGGAGTCTGGGGAGGCTGTAGCATCCAGAGGTAGCCGCCTGAGAGCCGGGTCTACAATCTGACTCGAGAAGAGAAGGCAGGGCTGGGCACCTGGGTCTGCATCCTCAGCATTCCAGCAGGGGTGGACTCTGAGAGGAGGACAGGCTTACCTGAGGGGAGGCTCTGCCATGCTCAACAGCAGCCAGCCAGAGAGGTCGGGTTAGCCCACAGGAAACGCACACACTGCCTTACCCCCGCAAGCCACTGGTTACCCGCGTGAGGGGACCGAGGAGTGAATGAGGAGTGGATCCCGTGGAATGGGCTACTCACCCCACCGCTTTGCCAGGGGAGAAGAGATGCCTGGGAATATTTAAATGCTGGCAGGGGCTGGGTACAGTGACTCACGTCTCTAATCTCAGCACTTTAGGAGCCCAAGGCAGGAGGATTGCTTGAGGTCAGAAGTTAGAGACCCCATCTCTACAAAAAATGGGAAAGTTAGCCAGGCCTCGTGGTGGCTGATGCCTGTGATCCCAGCACTTTAGGAGACTGAGGTGGGCAGATCACTTGAAGTCAGGGGTTTAAGACCAGCCTGGCCAACATGGTGAAACCCCATTTCTACTAAAAATACAAAACTTAGCTGGGTGTGGTGGTGCATGCCTGTAATCCCAGGTACTCGGGAGGCTGAGACAGGAGAATCACTTGAACCCAGGAGGCAGAGGTTGCAGTGAGCCTAGATTGTGCCACTGTACTCCAGCCTGGGTGACAGAGCAAGACTCTGTCTCAAAAAAAAAAAAAAAAAGTAGCCAGGCCTGTAGTCCTAGGTACTGGGGAGGCTAAGGTGGGAAAATCGCTTGAACCCAGGGGTTCAAGGCTGCAGTAAGCTGAAGAGTTATGATTGTGCCACTGTACTCCAGCCTGGGCAACAGAGCAAGACCCCAACTCTAAATAAACAAGTAAACTCTGGCAGGAAGGAGCCAATAAAAGGGCAACGTTAAAATGTAGCAGAAGGAGGGGTTGAGGTGTCAACTGGCAATGCTCATTCCGAGATGATAAACGGTCTGGATGGTGGGGGTTAGAGAGGAGGAGATTTCAAAGGGTGTCCAGCTCCTTTGGAACCAATGGGACCTGGCCACTGACTGGAAGTCAGGGGTGGGAGGTGCAGGAGTTGCTTCTGAGGGGAGAGGAGGAGGAAGGGGATAGTGGGCTGGAGGGGTGCAGGCACGGCCGAAAGGGCGGAGGGGGCTGCCCTCTGCTTGCCCTGGGAGCTGGAGCTCAGCCAGCCGAGCCCCTACTGCAGGGGGAAGAGGCAAGGTCATGAAATTGCAGCATGAAAGGACTTTGGGGCAGAGCGTGGGGAATGCTGATGTCATGGGCGTTGTAGAAGAGGTGAAGGGAAGAGGCAGGAATGGGGAGCGGGAGTCCCCAGGCTCCACTGCTGGAAGAGGCTGCCATGGGGCCAGGCTGGGGAAGAGCCACTGGATCTGGATCGTTCCAGGACTGTGGGCTGGGAGCAGAAGGTAAAGTCAGGACAGGGTAAGGGGCCACCCTGGGGAGATCAGCAGTGCATCAAGTGAGGGTTTAGGGAAGAATTCATGAGATTCCACCGTATCTGGTGCTGAGCACCTAACTGGAGTTTTACGGATGGGATCGGTTGTCACTACCATAAAAAGAGATGGGTTTGTAGTCTGAAGGGCAGAAGACACAGAAGAAGAGTTGGACTTTCCGAGGTTCTAGGAGACCTGTGTGTGTTTGAGACCCAGAGGCACAGGGGACAGGAGGCCGCTGAGGTTGTAAATGAAGGGCTCAGGTGCTAACAGGTGGAGCCAGGTCTGGGAAAGCAGGTGAGGAGGGCGCCCAGCACCCAGTCAAGGACGCATCAGGTCATTTTATCCTTTGTTCCTGGCTCCTTCAGTGCAAGTAGTCAAAGTGCTAAAATCACTCAGCTGTGTCCCACTCTAGCCCAGGTCCCCAGCCAGGTCATCCGGGGCTCCTCTGGGTACAACTGGACTGGGTGAAAGGGGAGTGAGGATTGTCAGCATTTCTAACCTTCGCAGTTAGATGTTCAGGTGGTAAAGACACTTGCTCTGCAGGACTTCACAGGACCGATCCTCCTAGCAACATGGGGAGATGGACAGAGGGGGGATTATCCCCTTGATGACAGACGGGGGTGCTGCCCAAGGTCACGCTTGACGAAACTGGGAAGTGGGAGAACCAGCCCTGGATGGCAGATTCCCTGGTTTGCAGTCAGCTACCCTTTCTCCTATGTAGTTTTGCCTCTGGAATCCCCCGATTCCTGAAAACAGGCCTGTAATGTTGACAGTGGACAGGGGGTGTCATTCATTCATTCATGTATTCGCTGGAGGAGATCCGGATGGAGCTCCACTCTCTGCCCCTCTGCCAGATACTGTTCCGGGAGTGAGAGGTACACACACAACGCATCCCTGCCCTGCCTGTGATGGGCATCTTGCAATAGTGAGAATGTTCACTGTTGTTGTTATTACTTGTCTGTTACACACTTAATGGCTGAGGGAAACCGTAACAGAACGGCCACGTGCTCCGGCGACCGTCTTACTCAGGGCAGCTCCATTAGCAGGATTCCCAGTCTTGATCTTCACTCCCAGGGCTTGTTATCCTCGTGGCCTTCTCTGTCATTCTAGAACTTCCGGTCAGACCTGAGCCTGCCCCCAGCAGCTTTTAATCAAACAGCACCCTCCCTCACCCAACCCGCCGCCCCCAGTCCGAAGGATCCTGCCGGCAGCTCAGGCAGGCAGGGTGCACGCTCAGCGACTGGGCAGCTGATGTCCACTGAAAGCTCCCAGTCAAGTGCTGGGGAAACAGGTTCCAGATGTTTCTCAGATCAAATACTGTTTCTTTGAAAAAACTGTGTGGGCTGATCTACCAAGGGGACACATGGGACCTGAAAAGAGCACTCAATGGATTTGCATCCTGGGTTTTTTGTGTGTGTGTGTGTGTTTTGTTTTAAAGGCATTGAACAAGCGTCTGTGTAGGGCTCTTCACATGTTTGGGATCTGTTCACAGCGGTATGTTGGGAGTGTCAGCAAAGGCTTCTTGGATTTTAAAATAGCTGCCGGCCTTTGTAGGAGCCATTTACAAGGAAGAGCATTTTGAATGCTACAGGGACTTGTTGCCTGCTCTCACCGGGGAAAGAAGGTGGTGGCCTAAAAGGGAATTTTTAGAAAGGTTTTGCAGATTTTTAGAAGAGCAACATCCTGTGTTATTTGTTAAAACTTGCAGGCTTGTGGGTGAGGGGCGGAGAGAAGGAGGTGGGTGGAGCTCCCAGCACTGCAGTCCAAAACCCTCACTGCCTGGCGGGGAGGTGACAACTGCCCGAGGAGGGGGCTGCAGCAGCTACTGGGAGTTGCGCTGGCAGAGGGCAGTTGTCATAGGATCCCGACTTTGAGGGCACCTCTCATTCTTCCAGGGACCAGCACACCCGTGACATGTTGGTCTCATGCTCACAGAGTCCACTAGACCCCAATTGTGGCCATGTGGGTGTCACGGCAGGCAGAGCAAGTATTAGTGTCTGTTTTACAGGTGAGGAAACAACAGATCAGGGAAAATTATTTATTTATTTTTAATAGACTTTATGTTTTAGAGCAGTGTTAGGTTCACAGCAAAATTGAGCAGATGGTACCGAGAGTTCCCATGTACCCCTGCCCCCACACAGGCACAGCCTCCCCCACCCTCAGCACCCTCCACCAGAGCGGTGCATTTGTTCTACTCCACGAACCTACGCTGACACATCACTATCACCCAAATCCATAGCTCACATTAGGGCTTACTCTTGGTGCTGCACATCCTGTGGGCTTCTACAAATGCGTGATGGCATTATAGTATCATACAGAGTAGTTTCATTGCCTTGAAAATCCTCTGTGTTCCGCCTGTTCATGCCTCCCTCTGACCTCTGGCAACCACTGGTCTTTTCACTGTCTCTGTAGTTTTGCCTTCTCCAGAATGTCATAAAGTTGGAATCATACAATACGGAGTCTTTTCAAATTAATAGAGAGCCTAGACTACCACCCAGGCCTCCTGACTTCCATTCCAGCACCTTCGCTATACAAGGGTTCTGTAACCCTGTCCATTTTTGCCAAGCCATTGGGCAGTTGCCCTGGGGCTAAGCTTTCCTTCTGAGAATTGTTCTTCGTTCACTGGATGTTTCTAGCAAGGCTTCCAGGTGGATGGAGAACTGCCTACCTCTGCCCCTGGTTCTGGGTTCTCACCATTCATTCTCTTGTTTGTCTCTCCAATGAGAACATAAACTCCTTGAGGGCAGAGACCTCTGTATGCTTGGGAGACCAGCAAGAAAATAGGCAGATCCCATGCAGGGAGATGCGTGCCGCGATATGGAGCGAGTGTAGGAGGCTGGGGGCTTGGTCTCTTGCTAACAATGGGGTAAGCTGTACAATTTTCAAAACACTTTCCCTATCATGACAGTCCGTTTTATTTGTAGCATGTCCGTGCTGTCCTTTCACACTCCTTATCTCCAATCAGTCCTGAGAGGTGGGTCAGGTGGGTGTTAATCCTTGTCTGTGATGAGAAACCCAAGGCCCTTAGAGATAAAGCCACTCTCCCAAGATCAGCAGGAGAGTGTAGCTGGGCTGGCTCCGAACCTGGCACCCATCGGCGTGCTGCCTCAGTACCTCATTTGAGCCTCATTACAGCCTGCTGGACATTAGTTTGCTCTATAGTACAGATGTATTGCGTGGAGTGATGAGACTAGAGCCTGGATCCCCTGGCTCTAGCCCTTTCCCCAGCTACTCTAGCACTCTGGTCCCCAATGTTTACTACATGACGACATTTGCTGGCCATTCTCCACGTGGCCAGGCTCTGTGCTAAGCACTTTATGGACAGTATCACACTGAAGCCTTGCAGCCACCCAGCACAGAAGGCAAGAATGCCCTCATTTCACAGATGAGGAAACTGAGGCACAGAAAAATTCCCACTGCTCATGAGCAATAAAGTCAGGATTTGAACCCAGGTCTGTGCAGCCTCCAAAGCTCCTGCCCCTAACCACTCCACAGTACTGCTTCTCAGTGGGTAGAGAGCAACCTGCAGTACACCCCAAACGTCCTGAGGTGTTTCCAGGGACTGACTACTCCAGGCCCCGGGAAGAAGCCAGCCACCTAAGTCGGTACAGAGAAGGGGAGTGGGTTGTGAGACTTCTCTGGTTCTGTCACCTCCCTTTACAAAAGGGCTAATGGTGGCCCAGCAACATCAAGTGATTGAGCCGAGGGAATGATGTGGGGGTAAAGTGGTGTGTACAAATCAGAGACCCTCATTTCTTTCCTGTGGGTTAGTTCTGCACTGCTAACCTGAGACTGAGTGAGAAGAAGCCATTACACATTGGAACTCCCAGGTGCTGGCAATGTGGAGGGTTTGTGCCATGGCCCAGTGTAGAGCCGCAGAGGGTGGGGTAGGGAGGAGGACCCTGGACCAACGTCTTAGGTGTGGCTCCCCAGGCCTCGCTGGCGGGTAGGCGGAGATCGCCCTCTATCTCCTGGGGCTGCAATGGAAAGAGCCGACACCAGGGGGAGATAGGTGACCGTCATCCGCCCCAGGAACCTGAGAGCTGGCCGAATGGCTGGGGCCACCGATGCAGGAAGGCATTGCAGAGGACAGGTCGCCCAGGAGTGAAAAAATAGAGGATGCCTGATTTGGGTCAGGTGGGTTCACCTCTCTCTGCAACCCCTGCCCTGTCTCGCTTTGTCACTTGGTTGTGGAAATGCCCTTCTGCCATTAAAATGCGAATATCCCTGGGATGCAATGCTTTAAACCTCAGCCGCTAACTGGAAGTGCCTTCCAGGGTCAAGCCCCTAGTTAGCTGGGTGGGATGGTCATTTGCAAGAAAAGAAGGCCCAGCACTGAGCGTGCCTCTCACACCTCTCCCTGGATTGAAAAGATTTTAAAAATTGCACTAACAGTCAGTCCCCTATTCACCTGCAGTTTCCCCTCCCCTCGGGCTTCCTGAGTACGAATACCTAGCAGGAACACGAATTGTTGCCTCTCAGTGCTGCCTTCCTTGGTCCATGGAATACTTGGAGCCCAAGGGGTGAGTCTGAGAAGTGCCAAGGCCCCTGGCTTTGCACAGACCTGAGTTTAAATCCTAGCGCTGTTGCTTGCAGCTTGTGACCTTGAGCAAGTTACTTCCTCACTCTGAGATTCCTTTTCCTCACCTTAAAATGGGTGGAATATCCATTTCAGGGGTGAGAGCCAGTGGTCAATCCTCAGTCCTTATCTTTCTTGACCCATGAGCAGGATTTCACTGAGTGGGTCACTGCCTCCTCCTAGACAGGTTTTTTTTTTTTTTTTTTTTCCCTTGGCCTCCATGACCCACACTCTCTGGACTGACTTTCACTCTTTCTGGCTCTCACTTCAGTGTCTCCTTTTCTCCTTTCTTGTTCCCAACTTCCTCTGCTGGGTGGTCTCATCCAATGTCATGACTTTAAATTTCACCCACATAACAACGATTTCCTGCTCATATGCATCTGGGGTGTCTGATAAGCCCCTCAAATGAAACACGTCCAGCCCCAAGCACCCAGTCATCACTCCCAACCCCAACCTGCCCCAACCTGCTCCATCTTCAGTCTTGCCCCATCTTGGTTAAGAGCAACTCCAATCTTCTAGCTGTGCAGGCTGGACATGTTGGAGTCATCAGTATCTCTCTCTCTTTTTTTTTTTTTTTTTGAGACAGGGTCCCACTCTGTCACCCATGCAGGAGTGCAGTGGCACAATCTTGGCTCACTGGAACTTTCTTTCTCTCTCACCATGCAGCCAATGCACCAGGAAACTATATCCAGAGCTGACCACCTCTCTCATTCACTGTCAGCACCCTGGCCAGGGTCACCATCCTCCCGACCCGGGTCATTGCAACAGCCTCCTAACCCATCTCCCTGCCACCACCTCTGCCTGCCTCAACGCCCAGCATACTCTCAGCCAGGCAGTCAGAGTGAGCCTTTACATCTGCAGGTCAGATCAGCTCAGCCTCTGCTCAAAATCCTTCAATTCCTCCCCATTTCACAAGAGTAAGAGCCAAAGTGCTGACAGTGGCTTCCCAGACCTGATGTGAGCCAGCCCATCACCTCTTCACTTCTCCGACCTCACCTACTAACTACTCATCACCTCCCTTGCTTACCTCGCTCCTTCCTTTCTCTCTCTTTTTTCTTTCTTTTGAGACGGAGTCTCATTCTTTCACCCAGGCTGGAGTGCAGTGGCACGATCTCGACTTACTGCAACTTCTGCCTCCCGGGTTCAAGCGATTCTTCTGTCTCAACCTCCCAAGTAGCGGGGACTACAGGTGTGCACCACCACACCTGGCTAATTTTTATATTTTTAGTAAAGACAGGATTTCGCCATGTTGGTCAGGCTGGTCTTGAACTCCTGGCCTCAAGTGATCTGCCCTCCTTGGCCTCCCAAAGTGCTGGGATTACAGGCATGAGCTGTTGTGCCCAGCCTCCTTTCTGTTTCTTGACTGCTTAGGGCATGCTCTATGGGGCCTTTGCACTAGGATAGTATCTGCCTGCCTCCCCTGGTCCTGCTCATAGCTTCATAACTCATGTCTTCCTCTCCTTCAAGTCTTTGCTTGAAGGTTACCTTCCAAGGAGGCCTTCCAGATCCCCCAGCGTTGACAGCCCAGAGAACTCTTATCCCTCTTAACTTCTTTCCTTCGTGTTCACCTTCTAACCTTCACCACTTTCCTTTACCACCTTCTAACCTCTATATCATTTTTTCATTTTTTTAAAAATATTTTTTGCTTGTTCATTTTATCTATTCTCACCCCCACCCCACAGCTAGAATGTAAGCTCCCTGAGGGCAGGAATCTTTGTCTGGTTTATTCGCTGGTGCACACCAAGCATTGGAACAGTCTCAGTCACATGGTAGGTACTTAGTAAATATTTGTTGAAAAAATGTTATTAGATGAAGATGACAAGAGATCATGTATATTAACCTGTCAATGCTAAACTCCGGAAGCATTCGGTAGACGAGGATGATGGTGGTGATGGTGATGGACAGTCGTCTCAGCCACCCGGGTGACTACTGCAGCCTTGCAACATGACAGTCGAGGCAAGGCAGTGGCCAGTGGATGCAGAACTCAAGACAGAGGGTTTATTTATTTATTTAAGGATTTAAGGAGAGAGAAAGGGGAGAGGGAGATTTGCAGGAAATACTTTATCCCTGGTTGAAGAGGAATAAATTACAAGGCTGGACACAGGGCTATGCGGATAGTAGATGCTCAGTAAACCTGTGGGGTGAATGCACAAATCCCTTGCAGAACTGACTTGGCAAACTTGCCAGGCAGCCTTGGTGAGAAGTTTGAAGGCTGGATTGAAATAGGGGTGCAGGAAGGCACACTCTCCTGACAGAGGAGGCAGCCTACAGTGTCCTCTGCCTGGATGGTGTCCTGAGGTAACACCTTCTGTTCAGCATCACTGCCTCCCACCTGGTACTTGCTGTGTCTAGGGTTCCTGGAGAGTGAGGGTTGGGGGGAGGCTGAAGTGAAGACCTGCATCTCTGGAAAGCCCGAGGTTCCTCCACCTCCATAGCATTTCTCCTAGATGAAAACCTGGTATTTGGGGATATGCAACGTCAGCAACTGCCTCAAACTCTTCATCTTGCAAATAGCGTGATGGTTAATTTCAGGTTTGGAATTGGATTCCTTGATTTCTAACGTGCTAAGAGTGAAGCAACTTGCCAGCTTTCCATACATCTGGCGCACCCATCCTCCACCGCCCCCACCTCAGATGGGAAACAGGGCCACGTGAGGTGTACCTTTTTCAGTATGTAATCGTGGAACAGCTATTTCCTCCTCCTCGTTCATCTTTTCCATTCACCAGCAACATCCCAGGGCCCTGTGGAGAGATGCCTGCCAGGATGAGACCTGTGAGGTGGGAGCAGCAGGCAGGTCGGGTCCTGCGTCTCTTTGGCCACTGCCTCTGACCTGTCCAGGTGGGCTCCTACCTCCGGACCCCTAGATAAGTGAAGGCCAGTCCTTGCCTCTACCTGAAGCCTATGTGGCTTAGAGCAGTGGACAGAAAACCAAACTCACACAGCCACAAGATAACTAGAACAACAACATTCAAGTAGATACATAGCTGATCTCAGGAGAGAAAAGGTCTGCCTAGGTATAAAATCAAAGGACAAAGTGATACAAAGAAAGAGGGATGTGAATTACAACAACATTTGAAACTTCTGCACTTTAATTGCCATAAATAAAAAGAAAACCCCATGACAAACTGAGAGAACATATGTGCCACAAATAAGCAAAGCATTATTATCTTTATGCATAAAGGGCTCTTATAAATTAGCAAGAAAAAGATGAATACCCTATTTTTAAAAAAAAATATATAAAAGGATGTTAATGGGTGATTATAGAAAGAAAAACGTTCATTAAAAATATGGGGGAAGTTCCATTCCATTTACAATGTAAAAAATGTGATTTTAGAAAATAGTATATAACTTTATTTAAAAATCAACTAAATGACAGTTTGTGTTCTTTTCTTAAAAGAGTATACACTGCAGGCAAAAGTACAAATTGCTTCAACTTTTCTAGATGAATCTGGTGATTCAATAATGCCTATCAAAGTCATTAGCATGTCCATTGTGGTTGAGCAGTAATTTTAGTTCTAGGAATTTATTCTAATCTGATTACTTAATCAGAGAAACACACAAAAATTTATGTAAAAGGATGTTCATTGTAGTGTTATTTAAAATAGCAGGAAAGAAAAGAAAATCATCTTAAATGTTCAACAATAGATTGGTTAAATAAAATGTGCTCTATCCATATGAAAAAGTACCATATAGCCATTAAAAAGCATGTTCTCGAAGAATATTTAAGGCTATTGGAAAATCTCACAATATATTTTTAAGCGAAGGAAGCCAAATGATAAAATAGTCATTTAACAATAGTTCCAATTTTCAAAAATTATATCTTTTATGCATGCAAAAATAAAAAACTAGGCGAATGGAGAATATATCAAAATGTTAACATTGGATCTCCTTGAGCGTTGAGACTAAGGGTGATTTTTATTTTCTCCTTTACACTTGTCTGTAATTTCCATATGTTCTCCAATGAATGTGTATTACTTTAATAAGAAGGAAAAAATGCTATGGGGGACGGGGGGCGAATGCTAAGAGGAAAAGGCTTCAGCTACCCAAATGGTCTGAGTGCTGGTTGCTGTGGAAACTAACTTTGAATTGCCCAACTTTTTGTGAATTACTTTCCTGCCCTGCAGGGTTAATGCTGGTGCTGGATTCAGCATCATCCAGGCGTGGGCACAGGTCTAGGGGTGATAAAAACTGAAGGACTCTACCTCTAGCCAAGGTCCACGAGGAAGCCCCCTCAGCCTTATCCTGGCTCCTTCTCCTCTTCTGGGTACGGAGAGCGCCAGGGTCCCACAGCAGGTACTGAGCACAAGCTGCCCCGTGTGCAGATCAGCCAGGGAGCCGGGAAGCAGCCTGCTGCTTCTCTAAGTAAGGTTCCCCCAGCCTCCGTGGAGTATTTGATGTTTCTCATTAATCAACCTTGCCCCACTCTCAGCCTGGCATCTAAAAATAGGGTCTCAGTCACAGTGTCAGGAGGCAGGGCAAGCAGCTTTAGTTTTCTTTTTATGACGATGAACAAAGACAGGAACTCAACTGAGTCCAGGGGCAGCTCACTGAAGTTGGGCATCTAAGCAAAAGTCCCACTCCCAGCTGGGACCTTGACCATTAGCTCTGTCTTGCCTGCCTGCTCTTTGCCATGGGAGAGCAACGCCTGCCTTGAAGGAGGTCAAGGAGGAAGCCCTGGAAGCAGAGACGCTGGGTACCAGGTAACCCTGGCAGAGTTGCAAGGGCACTTTCCTATGCCTATTCTGGGAGCATGGATATCTTGCTGCCATTTGCAAATGCTGCTCGGAGCTCTAGGGTGTAGAGAACGGGTTGATTTATAGATCGAGGCAGCTACAAGTTGGAATTTTAAAAAGCAATGTGTCCTTTGAGCAGGAGCCCGGGCTGGGGGCTTTGCAGGCTGTTGCTTTGTCCCAGGGACCAGATGGAACTTGTTTTTCTGCACACTTGGGGGTTTAACCCTTCACGCACTCCCTCCCCTGCAGCCCCATTCAGGAACTGCTGCCTCTGGGGGTGAGGAGACAGACTCCACGCATTTGAACCTCAGCTGCGTTTCTCAGAAATGCCGCATCTTTCAATCCCCTGCCTTTGCCCAATTATTTTGTTTTATTTGGCACACATTGACGTGTGCCAGACACTGTTCTAAGTGCTTTAGAAATATTAGCTCATTTACTCTTCACAGCCATCATTATCCCCGTTTTATAGATGAGAAAACTGAGGCACACGTAGGTTAAGCAACTTGCTCAAGGTCACACGGTTTGTGAGTGTTGAAGCCAGGATTTGAACACCAGCTGTCTGTTTCCCAGATTTAATCACAACATCATGGTTGGCTCTCAGATAACAGGAAAATGAGTCTTGCTCTCAACATTTCGGGGTTTCCAGGGTGATTCTTCTTGCTTAAGCTATGGGAGTAGAAGGCTATCAGAGCGAGATGGAATCCAAGTTTCAGGTTGTACCTGAAATACCACTGCCATCTTTTCAGGGCCATCAGGCTATTACAAGGCCCTCCTATTTATGAGGTCCCAGCGGTGTAATGAGAAAGGTCCAAGGTTCAATGCTCACCTCCACCCCACTCCCCCACCCCTACAGCATGTGGGAACGCAAGGCTATACTGCAGGATCTGGGATCCCCGAGTTTGGAGCTTCTGTTCTCCTGGAAAAGTTCCTGGTGTATCCAATGCATTTGCCCTCTAGTAGGGCTCCTGGGACCTGCCTTTTGACAAACTCCCTTGATTATTTATGTAGCAGAACCCTCAGGGTTCTTTGATCCTCTGTGACATGTTGGAAACGTAACTCGTCCTGGGCAGAAGCTGTTTCTGACCCTGGGGAAGTTTGCAGAGACAGGAGCTGGACAGAGACCAGAGCTGAGATCTCAGCATTCACCGGGCCTGGGGCTGATGACAGAGCTGAGGCTAGAGTCCAGGTGTTCAGGCCACCCAGACTGTGCAGGAGGGAGAGGTCTCCTGGGGAGAGGCTAACCAGGCATCAGATCCTACATGAAGCAACATAGGACTTGTCATATCCTCACCAAGGTCTCATGGACACATGAGAGCACTCTATCTGCCTCATGCCATAAGGCTACCAGGGCATCTGGGGAACTTGGTGTGGTCTATGATGGAAATGACATGGGGGTTGGAGTTAGGATGTAGGTTTTTTTAATTTACGTAGGTTTTTTTTTGTTTTGTTTTGTTTTGTTTTTTGAGATGGAGTTTCACTCTTGCCGCCCAGGCTGGAGTGTGATGGTGAGTTCTCGGCTCACGGCAACCTCCACCTCCCAGGTCCAAGCAATTCTCCTGCCTCAGCCTCCCAAGTAGCTGGGATTTCAGACATGTGCCAACATGCCTGGCTAATTTTTGTATTTTTTAGTAGAGACGGGGTTTCTCCATGTTGGTCAGGCTGGTCTCAAGCTCCTGACTTCAGGTGATTCACCTGCCTCAGCCTCCCAAAGTGCTGGGATTACAGGCGTGAGCCACCACGCCCGGCTAAAATTTACATAGGTTTTTAAAATTAAAAATGGCAATGCAGTAATGCCACACTTGAGAATGAGCTGTTCTTTCTAAGCTCATCTTCTGGATAGCTGACCCTGGCGCATTCATGTACTCAATCTTCTTATTTGAATCATTTGTAACGGCAGTCTTTCTAAAACAGGATGCATGGCCATGGCTTCTTAAACAGAGTCTAGTGAACGTGATTTAACCTTTGTTAAATGATGCAGTGTCATCATTGTAAACATCTGTCACAGAACAGTGCCCTCGCTAAGTACAAGTAATTCTTTTCAACAGTGGCCAGAGTTGTTGACTTGTATCCTCACTGGAGTTCTGTTGTTGTGCTCCTACACAGCCTGCAACGCCCCCAGCCCGGGATCCTTTGAGCAGGTCTGGCCTTGCCCTGGAGAGGAGGTTGCCCTAGTTCTCAATCATCTATGACAGGGAATTAGAACTCTGGAGATTGCCTTAGTCAAACTGCACAGTGTGGAGAGTGGGTGGGCAGTATTAAAGGTGACTTTAGGTGGACCAGGAGGGGCTACGTCCCTCCCCAGAGGTTAGAAACTGAAGATCAACATGGCACACTCCCCACAGGACCGACCCTAGGTAGTTCCAAGACAGCAGAGAGAGTCATCCTCACAACTGAATCCCCGAGGCCTAGGACTGTGCTGACACAAGACAGAGTCCCGATCCATCTTCATTGGTCATGTCTATAATAAGTCAATGGCGATTTTACACCAGATCATCTATTTCATGTCACTGTCTTCTCTTGCTTCCATCTTGCTGCCTGCAAGTCTTCAGTGAATACGTGTTGCCTCTGTCATTTCACCAGCCGCCCCACCCAATGTGAAGATTCTTTTTCTGGAGCCAGGCCTGCCCGCGGAATATAGGTTTTGTTTTATGTTCATAAGGAAGGCAGAACTTTTCTTAGATCATGCGCAGTGATATCTGTGAGGATCAAGGAAATGTGTAGGGCTATTTGCTTCTACACAAAACCACACCAAACTGCTAAAATTATTTTTAAGCACTTTATCATCCTCCGGTCATCTGTCACTTCTTGCTGCTGTCAAGGATGACTAGTGTCCTTATGGTCCTTCTGATGTGTGGTGGTGTGGGCAACCTGAGAGCTGACTATGTCAGAATTATGTCTAAACTAAGAGTAAATAGGCTTAGAATGAGGATGTGAGGCAAGTGCCTGAGTTGTAGCCTGTGAGCCCTGTGACACAGATAAAATGGCTTCTGGTGTATTTTTCAGAGGTGGGGCCAGGAAATCAGCATAGGATAGAGAGATCTGAGTTCAGATCTGAGTTCTGTATCCATCTAGCTTAAGTTTCTCAACCTCTTAGGCTTAGTTCTTTCATTTGTAAAAGTAAATAAGATAATATCTTTTTTTTTTTTTTTTTTTTTGTTAGGAAAAAGACATAGTCTCCCTCCATTACCCAGGCTGGAGTACCATGGCGTGATCTTGGCTCATTGCAACCTCCATCTCCTAGGCTCAAGTGATTCTGATGCCTCAGCCTCCCAAGTAGCTGGGATTACAGGTGCCCACTACCATGCCTGCCTAATTTTTGTATTTTTAGTAGAGACGAGGTTTCACCATGTTGGCCGGGCTGGTCTCAAACCCCTGGCCTCAAGTGATCCACCCACCTCAGCCTCCCAAAGTGCTGGGATTACAGGTGTGAGCCACTACGCTCGGTGGAGATAATATCTTTGTAATGGGGTACCAAGAGGATCAAAGGAGAAAAAGTACTTGAAGGAACCAATCAGCATACATGGAGCTCTTTCTGTAGTAGGCGCTCACTAAAGTCGTCTCACACTCCTCCCCGACCCCTCCCCATTCTCAGCTGTGCTGTGGGATGTATGACCTCCTGATAAGTCATTCTTACCGTGCCTTACATTTAGAGACCCTGTTACGTTTCCGACCCCTTAGCTTTGTCTCATGGTAGTCCTGTGGGCTTGGTGCAGTAGGTCTCCTGCTCCTCAGTTTGCACACAAGAAAGTTGAAGCACAGATAAGGCTCTTGCCCGAGGTCATGCAGGCAGGTGGTGATGGAGCCCAAACCACAAGCCAGGTCTCCTTCTTGTTTTTGAGATTTCTCTGTGCTATGCTCCTCCCATTGTCACTAACCTTGACCGCGGGTGAGAAGGTTAACCTCTCCACGTTCTTGATCTCCTCATGCGTAACATGGGCAAATTAAACATTCCTGGCCATCCCTGCTGTCCCAGGGTTCTTAGATGGCTCAGGTGACATAATGCCCACAAAAGCTCTTTGAAAAATGAAAAGCAGTGCACTCATGAATTCTGCGATTTCTCTGCAATATTTTAATTCCCTTTCTAGCACTGAGCAGATGAGATGCCTTGCACCCTCTTCTCTCGTCTCCTCACCCTGGCTAGGGGAAAAGTAGCCAGTAGTCATAGCCACTTTGCTGAGATGAGAGGCATCACCGCCAGGTGCTGCTCAGCAGACACCATGGTAACGGGGTGAGTCGCAGGTTCCAGAAGCCCAGGATCAGGCTTGAGAAGCAGGGTGCACCTAAAGAACCTCCCAGAACAGAATGCTAACAAACACACTTCTTTTTCCCCTGCAAAAGCAGGTTCCTTGTCATGTGTGGCTTTTCAGAATTAATGATTTTGAAGGCTCATCTCCCTCATGGAAGCTCTTTGGGACCCTCAGGGACACGAGAGCCATTCTCTCTGCCTTTCCATGGGCCAAGGCTCCACAGACAGGAGCTGGCACTTCCCTGCAGAGCCTTGGGTTGGGAAAGGGGCTATGATGGCCAAATGCCCCCGGCAGCCCTTGGCTCCCTGAGTCTGTGTGCAGCCTGCATAGGGCAGCTTTTCTACCTCCAGAGAGCTGGGCTAGCAGGGCTATATTCTTTATGTATCATCATCATTTAATCTTTCCAACAATGCTTTGAGGTAGGTACCACTACTTCCCCCATTTTCCAGATGAGGAAGCAGGTGTGTGTAGCTTGCCCTGGGTCCTAGCTCTCGAACTTCAGAGGCTGTGAATGAACCACTGTGCTGTACCGCCTGTCTGGGACAATGGACTTTATTTAGCCAAGCCACACCTCCTTGGAGCTATCCACAGCAGGGACTAGCAAAGGGATACTGAGACTCAGTTTCCTTGCCAGGCCTAGTTTACAGGATGGGGCCCGTCCCTCTCTGCCTTCCTGAACTTCTCCGTCTCGGGCAGTAAGGGGGCCTCCCCAGGGCCCAGCCCCTCCAAATTCACCCCTTTATTATCCCACAACCTGCCCAGCCCCTCAGCCTGGATTTCAACCACATATTTTCTGTTATAAGCAGTATCTCCACTATGCCAGACCATCGAGAAGGACGTACAGAGGATAAAGAAAGGGACAAAGAGGAGCTAACAGCCAAGGGGCCACCTCTAGCTTTCACCTAGGGGCACAGGGCATGAGGGGAACATTCCCTCGGGCATGAATGTCTGTGGTTATCTTTCTAAACTTACTGCAAACCAGAGCTTGGAGCACTTTGATTGAGAACCTGCCACTGATGGCAGATTAGATTGAGCCACTGATGGCTGGCTGGGAGGATTGAGTGACCATTTTCTGTCATAGTGTCTTAGCTTGGGTTTCCATAACAAAATACCATAGACTGGATGGCTTTTTTTGTTTGTTTGTTTGAGGTGGAGTCTCCCTCTGTTGTCCAGGCTGGAGTGCAGCGGTGTGATCTAGGCTCACTGCAACCTCCGCCTTCCAGGTCCAAGCGATTCTCCCACCTCAGCCTTGCAAGTAGCTGGGATTACAGGCATCCACCACCACGCCTGGCTAATTTTTGTATTTTTAGTTGAAACAGGGTTTCACCATGTTGGCCAAGCCAGTCTTAAACTCCTGGCCTCAGGTGATCCACCCGCCTCAGCTTCCCAAAGTGCTGGGATTACAGGCGTGAGCCACCACGCCCGGCCAACTGGCTGGCTTTAACAACAGATGTTTATTTTCTCACTCTTCTGGAAGCTGGAATTAGGAGATCAAGGTGCCAGAAGATTCAGTTTTTGATGAGGGCTCCCTCCATGGCTTGAAAACGGCTACCTTCTGTGTCCTGACATGGTGGAGGTTGAGAGTGAGCTCTCTGGGGTCTTTTCTTATAGGTTTAGTGATCCCATCATGAAGGCCCCACCCTCATGACCCAATCACCTCCAGAGGCCCCACCTCCAAATACCATCACACTGGGGGTTAGGACTTCAACAGAGCATTCTGGGAGACACAGTTCATTTCATAGCACATGGGAAAGGCCGAGGGAAGAGCAAGTTTAGGAGATGAGTGCAAGAGCTCAGGGCCTCTGATCTGGACATGGTGAGTGTGAGTCCAGGGAGAGATGTTAAGTGTTTTTTAATGAGTTTGATGTTTAAAGGAAACATCTGGACTGGAGATAGAAATGGTTTTGAAACTCACCTCTCCAAGCCAGTTTACTCAACTATAAAATGGAATTAGTAATACCCATCTCATACGTTTGTGGTAAGGCTTGAATAAGGAAAGCAAAAATAATTCAGTGGTGGTTTTACACATACTAAAACCAGAGAGCTAGGTCTTAAGAGTCAAATGGCAGAGATAAGCCTGAGTAAGGCTATGAAAGCGTTTGTTTTTGGTGCCTCAATACTCTAATAGTGTGTCCTTTCCCACAGCTCTCTTCCCCTTCGACAGGCAGTATCTTCATTCTCCTCTACCTCCCCTCATCCATCCATATCTGTGCTTCTGAATACATCACATCCCGTTGCAGTGCGATGACTGATAGCAGCTTACAATGTGATCTGTCCCCAGGGACTTGGCATGATAAGAGTCTGAACAGTCTTAAATTTAAAGAAGATGGAAGAGGAGGAGAAGAAAAGGGGCTGTATTTTCTCAATTAGCAGAAAAAGCAGGTTTTTACTGAATTTTGAACATTTCTCCTATGCTTCAAAAAATCTTTCCCACATCTCAATGTCTACACTAAGCCGTAGTATATTTGGATTATACACACACACACACACACACACACACACACACACACACATATATGTGTATATATATATAACACACAAATATATATAGATAGGTATAGGTATATTATCCATTTTAGATTTAGCTATATATAATATCTAAATATGTTATATATAAAAATATCCAAATATACCATATATATTATATATATTAGAGATGAAGAGAGAGAGAAACTATCATGTACATCAATACACATTGAGAACTAGTGAGTTACAGGGAAGAGACACTAATTGTGGATTTTAAGGCATCATATAACAGGTGGTGACATAGTTGAGGCACCTGACACCTTCAAAATTCTGCCTTATCATAAGTTGTCACCTTGCAATCTCTGTGTAATGCTGGTTCTACTAAGGACTGAATGAGGCATTAGGAGAGTCTGTGTCACTCCTGAGCCTCAGTTTGAACAATAATAAAGAGGCCAAGGACTGGTGGGGGAAATGAGAAATGAAATAGGGAACGTGGTTCTCCAGGTACCCTGAACCAGAAAACGCTGAACCAGAAACACAAGATGTCAGGAAACTGAGAGTAGGAGTGTGCCTGAGTGAGCCCCCTAGCAGGAGGGATGGGAGGAACCCCATCATTGAGATGAGGAGGGGAGATCAGAGAAGACTCCCCTTAGCCTGAGGATGGCTCTGAGCAAGGAGGTTGGAGCCTGGATAATACCCTCACTGAACACGGCAACCATCGGTTAAAGGAGCCTTTGGAGTAAGAGTTGATAGGTCAGCAGGAGCAAATCTCAGTCATTCCTGATTAATTGGTATTACCCTGGCCTGTGTATTGCTCTAGTTCAGATCTTCATCAGATCATACTCCAGCTATGACAGTGATTGTCCAAGCTCCACTCCCTGTCTCTCCTCCCAGATTAGCACATCTTCTTCTGGGTTCCCACGTCATTCTAGGTTTCAGTGGCACTTATCTCCCTTGGTGCCAGGATGTGGGATTTGGGAACATGTTTCATCTCTCCAACCACATTACCAGCAACTTTCAGGCAACTGTCTGATGCCACACAGCAAATCTGCCCCAGGGCGGGGGGGCACTAGGTAGGCAGTAACTGGGAGCACAGGCAGAGAGACTGGCATGAAGAAACCTGCCCATGGGAAGCAAGGCCAATGCCACCTAGGCTGGGTTCAAGGATGGGTCTCATCCCCTTGGAGGTAATGTGCCCCCAAAAGCAGAACTTTCAACAAACTTGGGAAACTAGACAGGTTACTGAAACAGGAACTTAAGCTTCTCAGCAAATCAGACATAACAGATGTTAACTGGAAAAATCAGTGAACTTGAAGATAGAGCAACAGAAATTATCTAAAGAAATATAAAGAGAGAAAAGAAGGCTGGGGGACAAAACAGAGCACCCAAGAATTGTGGGACAACGTAAAATGGTCTAACATATGTATAGTTGGGATCTCATTAAGAAAAGAGAGCAGAACTATTTGAAGAGATAATGGCCAAGAACATCTTAAAGAAAGGCAACATACCACAGATCCAAGATACTCAGAGAACCTTAATCAGAATTTTTTTAAAGATCCGACCAGATATTTCATGATCAAACTGCTAAAAACCAAAGATAAACTCTGAAGACAACCAAGGAAAAAAGAATGCTGGCATCCCCCTCACCAAAACATGTCTAAATGCTCATGAAGGAACTATGTTCTCATGGGACAGAGTGAAGGAGGGCATGTGGGGAACGCATGTGTAAGCCCATCCCAACATTATTATACCTCTCCAGGTATTAAGATTCCTTGCTTTATATCAAGGAATTTCTGTCACCTTAGCTTTATTTAGTATAGGATGCCATTGAGTTCAGGTTTCATTTCAGATAACCCACTTGAGTGAACAGAACCATACCCAGATGATCCAGCCAGTACTTTGGATCCAGAATCCATATTGATCAATAAGGCCCAATTGAAAATGATCTTCTTTCCTCTGTGATCAGCACTTTACTATATATTTCTCAGATTTCTGCCAATAAATATTTAAAAACAAATGGCGCCTACTTTGGTGTGGAAGTCCACTGTTTCAGAATCAGACTTCGTGCTTGTCTCCCTTGGCCGTGCTGAAATCTGATTCTAGAATAGGTCAGGAGCAGCCAGGCGTGGTAAATGTGGACATCAGGAAGAATCGGGATTCTCTTGCAAGACAGGACCTGGGGAGAAGTGGCAGCTTCTGCTGGAAAGGGAGGCTCAGCAGGGTCTAAGTCTCAGTTATCTGAATTCAGCATCCCAATTCACAGGGTTCCATCTTTCCCAGTCAAAACCCTCTCCCGTAAGAGACCTGATGAGGCTGTGAACTTAACTTAGGTTGTAATTCAACAATTTGCTGAGTCAGACTCCACTTCTGATTTCAGTTTTGTTGGCCCTGAAACTACAAACCATGGGAGATTCTTTCAGGATAGTCATAACTGTTCCCTGCTCTTCTGATTGAGGCTTGATACAAGAATTTTTACTTACTTTATTTTATTATTTTGTTTTATTTTATTCTGGAGACAGGGTCTCACTCTGTTGCCCAAGCTGGAGTGCAGTGGCACGATTATGGTTCACTGCAGGCTTGACCTCCTAGAATCAAGCAATCCTCCCACCTTAGCCTCCTGAGTAGCTGGGACTACAGGCACAAGCCACTATACTTTGCTTTTTTTTTTTCTTTGTAGAGACGGGGTCTTGTCATGTTGCCTAGGCTGGTCTCGAACTCCTGGGCTGAAGCCATCCATCTGCCTTGGCTTCCCAAAGTGCTGGGATTATAGATGTGAGCCACTATGCCTGGCTGTGCCAATAATTTAAACCTCAAGCTTCTAACTATTTTTATTTACTTTTCCCACTTCTGGCAGAAGAAATCATCTTATTCCAACATCTTTATATTCATCATTCTGACATAATCATCTATCGTGCAACTCCACCAAACTCTTATCTTCAATGGGGACTTCGTTCTAGGTAATCACACTTGATAATCAAGATTATTTTGCTACTATATGCCACAGGCTGCCAGTGACACATTTGCTAATGGTAACCTGTGCTCTCATCTTCACTGGTTTTAAGCAATTTGGTTGTGATGTGTTTGGTGTAGTTTCCTCATGTCTCTTGTGCTTGGCATTTCTTTGGTTGGGCTTCTGGGATCTGTGGGTTTACAGTTTTCATCAAATTTAGATATTTTTCAGCCATTATTTCTTCTAATAATTTTTCTAATATTCCCTAAAAGGGAATTTTAGGGACTCCGATTGTATGTATATTTGGCTACTTGAAGATGTCCCACAGCTCAATGATATGCTATTCTAGTGGGGATTTTTTCAGTCTTTTTTCTCTGTGTGTTTTATTTTGAATAGTTTCTATTGCTGTGTCTTCAAGTTCGCTAATATCTTATTCTGTATAGTTAACCTTCTGTTAAATCTCATCCAGTGTATTCTTCATCATAGACAATGAAATTGTTATATCTTCAAATCTGAATTGGGTCTTTAAAAATATTTTCTATGTCTCTGGGAATATGTAAGCCTTCCCCTACCCTCTTGAACATATGCAATATAGTTATAATAACTGTTTTAATATGTTTGTGTATGAATTCTATTATCTGTATCATTTTCCAGTCTATTTCAATTGATTGCCTTTTGTCCTTGTTATGGTTTCTATTTTCCTGCTTCTTTACATGTCTAGTAATTTTTTTTAGGTGCCAGACATTGTGAATTTTTACTTCATTAGGTGTGAAATGTCATTATAATCTCATAAATATTTTTGAGCTGTGATCTGGCATGTGGTTAGGTTCATTGAAAGCAGTCTGATCCTTCTCAAGCTTGCTTTTAAACTTTGGTAAATAGGACACGAGCAGCCTTTTTCTAGGGGTGATTTTGCCCCACTGCTGAATACGCTCCCTGCTGCCCCAGGAATTCTGAAGCTTTTTTTACTGTGCCTGGTGAAAATGCAAGTTTATTCTCAGCCTTGTGTGAGCCCTATAGACTTTACCCTCTGTTTCTTTCGGGAAATTATTTCCTTGGTCTCAGTTTCCTCACATGCACCTGCTGATCTGTACTCCACTGAAGACTCAAGGAGGACCTTCTGCAATTTCCACAGTTCTGTCCCTGCACAGCTGTCTCTACCCTGTGAACTGTGAGCACCTTAACCTCCTTTGACTTGAGATCTATCTCTTCAACTCAGGGTGACTGCCAGGTTCCCTGGGTTCCCTCTCTGTACTGCTGCCTAGAAACTCCATCAGGCAGTAAGTTGGGGTAATTGTAAGATCTTCCTCATTTGTTTTCCCTCTTTTGCTGATTACTGCCCCACACTGCCTGAAGTTCAAAATCTGGAAACCATTGTTTCACATATTTTGTTCAGTGTTTTCGTTGTTTCGGGTGGTAGAGTGAATCTGGTTCCTGATGTTCTATCTTGGCTGGAACCAGAAGATCTTTACCTGTCTTCAAACCCAACCAGATAACCAACCCCAAACATGAGGCTCTGTAGCCTACAACCTCTTCTAGTTCCAAAACATGATGTCAGTCCATGTTTACTTGGAGAAAATGGAAACGATGCTCTAGCTTTTTTTTTTTTTTTTTTTTGAGGCGGAGTCTTGCTCTGTCGCCCGGACTGGAGTGCAGTGTCCGGATCTCAGCTCACTGCAAGCTCCGCCTCCCGGGTTTAGGCCATTCTCCTGCCTCAGCCTCCGGAGTAGCTGGGACTACAGGCGCCGCCACCTCGCCCGGCTAGTTTTTGTATTTTTAGTAGAGACGGGGTTTCACCGTGTTAGCCAGGATGGTCTCAATCTCCTGACCTCGTGATCCGCCCGTCTCGGCCTCCCAAAGTGCTGGGATTACAGGCTTGAGCCACCGCGCCCAGCCTCTAGCTTTTTTTAAGCAGAAAACTAGTTAATATAGAAAATTGTTAGATGGGCTGAGAAGTGGGCTGTAGCTTAGGCCTCCAGGAATTATTCCACCAGGAATGAAGTCAACAAACTTGCCTACCAGATGTATGTATGGGGTTTTAGTTTTGCAAGATGAAAAGCATTATGGAGATGGATGGTGGTGACGTCACACAACAGTGTGAGTGGACTTCACACTACTGAATTATACACTTAAAAACGGTTAAGATGGTAGATTTTAAATTATGTATATTATGCCATGATTTTTAAAACAATTCATACATGTCATTTAAAAATAATTTAGAAAAGATATTACTTAGAAAACTATTCAGATATTTTAGCATTAAATAGGCTGACTACTGAAGTTTTATTTCTCATAACTTGGCTCAATGAAGTGTGACTCTTAGTCCCTCTACTTCCTCCTTCCCTGGTTTCTTAAGCTGAGAAGGAGGCTGTGGCCCATGGTGGGAGGATGAAGAGGAAGGGTCAGAAGACCCGGTTATAATCCCAGCTCCATTCCTCCTCTGCTGTCTGAGGCGGGCCCACCTAAGTGGGCTTCACTAAGGGCTTAAGCTATCTCTCTGAGACTTCTCCATAAATAAATGGAACATTTGCCCACAGGACCCTGAATGTTGCATCAGAAGCTTCCCGTTGTGTGCTAGAGACAGTACTATGCCTAACCGTATTGTCATCACCACTCCCAGACTCCTCCTTCCCCCAGACAGCTTTACCTTCTGGGTGGGATGAATCACACCAGCCCAAGAGGCCAAAATTAGCACTTTTTGGATTTGTTACTTGGGTTTCACTGGAGGGAAGTGAGGATGTGGGAGACAGCAGGCGAGGTAGGACACAGGGCAGGAGGAGCCTGGCTCCATGGCTTCCACCCCACCTTCTTCCCTGGCCTCTTCCTATGTGTGAGCCACTTATACTTTCTTTGCCTCAGCTGCCATGTAACTATTCATTCATTCATTCATTCATTCATCTGGCAAGTGCATACTGAAGAAATATATAAACAGCTGACTTTTGTTGGACATCTGGTAATTTGTCAAGGTCATTATGCTGCATATGTTATCCTATTTAATAAGATGGGAAGGGCCAGGAGCGGTGTCTCACACCTGTAATCCCAGCACTTTGGGAGGCTGAGGCGGGCAGATCATGAGGTCAGGGGTTCAAGACCAGCCTGGCCAACATGGGGAAACCCCATGTCTATTAAAGATACAAAAAATTAGCTGGATGTGGTGGTGCAGACCTGTAATCTCAGCTACTCAGGAGGCTGAGGCAGGAGAATCACTTGAACCCCGGGAGGCAGAGGTTGCAGTGAGCTGAGATTGCTCCATTGCATTCCAGCCTGGGTGACAGGGTGAGAGCCTGTCTCAAAAAAAAAAAAAAAAAAAAAAAGGGAAGATATTGAGGAAAGAACTTTATTCCCAAGTTACTAGTGAGGTTCAAGAAGGTAAAGTAACTTGCCTACGATCAAGCATGCTTGCCAGTAAATGTCAGGATTCAAACCCATGTTGTCTTATTTCAAACTCTGTCCACCACACTGCCCTGCTACCTGCCACCTGCCAGGTGGCCTCCGAACATAGTGACCTCTAGACACTCTCTGTCTGGTGGACAACACAGTATGATGTGGCAAGTGCCACTACAAAGGTGTGCCCCACAGTGCTACTGGGGCACAGACAGGGGAAGCTGGGAATTTGAAAGATAGGGCTAATAATACCTTCCCCATGTAAACAACGGAGAATGCACCAGATTTCACCTTGGGATCTTTCCAGCTCTGAAATTTGTAAGTCTATGACTTGAGGTTGCTTATTGACATAAAGTTCCTAAAATTCTAGAGAACTGCTGCCCAAAGTGAGGTCCAAGGACCAGCAGCATCGGTATTCCCCGGCCACTTGTTAGAGATGTGCCACTGCAGGCCCCATCCGGACCTACTGAACTGATGTCTGTATCTTAGTGAAAGTCCCAGACTCTTGAATGTTCATTACTGCAGTTTCTCTCTTGGATGTTCTCTTGCCTTTCACCTTCAGCCCCTGGATTTCCTGGAGCACAATCGTTGCTGGGTCCCCAGGGGAGGAAGCTACCTCTTCTCCATCACCTATCTCCTTCCAGGGCCCTCCGTCTCTGTGCCTGTTGGGAGTGGCAAGTACTGGCTCATGTTCTCCTCACTCCTATGAAGGAGTGTGAGGTCTTCCAGGTAACATCTGGTGGTGCTCAGCGGCTTGCTCAGAAACCTCAATATCGCTTGGCTCAACCAAAAATAAATTGGAAAAGAAAATTGAACATTGCATCAATTTGGAGCAAGTTTATAAATTCTGCAGCTAAGCAATACCAATAGAAAATGATAGATGGTCACAGGGCATCCCTGCAGTGATGTATAGTCACATTAGCTGAAATACCGTATTACATGATTCTGCTTTATTACCAGTGTTGGTGGCAGACAGAAAAACAGATTACACTTGAGTTCAAATCGATAGGAACTTTATTTACCGGCCTTTTAAAAACATATTTCTGCACTTTATAAAAACATACGGTAGATGCTATTGATAGAGTTTGTCTGCTTCTTAAAAAGCAATTTGCCCAAAACGAGGCTTTTAAGCTGTAATTTATGGCATTACCTTTTACCTCCTTTAAGGGTTCTGTTTGCCTGGCTGTGCTTTGACGACTTCCTTAGACTTCTCTTGCCTTTAATTTTTCTCTCCCATTTATCATCTCCCTAAACTCTGAGCTCCCCGGAGCCTTACAGCAGAAAGGAGAACAGGGTAGCATCTTCCGATGGAGACTGGGGTCTCTTCGCAAAGCTCAGCTTCCACCATCCTCTTCTCAGCCCCTGCATTGTTCTGGATTTTGAGGGCACTCAGATGGCCCAGCCTCTGCCTCCTGCTGTTTCTCACTCCCATGGTCTTCTTTTCCTCTTTTTCTCAGCTCCAAAATGGAGCTCGTCTCCCACTCCCGAGCTCTTATTTCAACAAATCCTGTGTGGTAGGAAAATTATCCCCATTTTATAACTGTGCAAACTCAGGCTCTCAGAAGTCGAACCCAGGTCTTTTGACTCCAAATCAAATCAAGTCGTTTTCGAGGGTTGAAGATTGTGGCCGGCAGTAAGCCTGGTGCTATGGGAATGCAGAGAGTTTATAATCCACTTGAGAAAGATAAAACGAACATACTTTTGAATAAACTACTTCTCAGTGGTTAAATCACATAGTGACTAAGCATATGGGAGTTTTACAAAGCCTGGAAGGCTTCCTGGAGGAGTAAGCCTGTGGCCGGGATTAGCCCTGGGTTAGCCAGGAAAGGGGAGAGACAGGAGCTCCCAGCATGAGGAATAAGGTGTAAGAATCCTGAGCCCAGCACTTCCTGACATGGAGTAAGAGAAGGCCTGGTGGCATGCTGGACCGAAGTGAGGAACCAGCCAGCTGGACACAAGGGCCTGGTGGCAGAGGCCCAGAACACTGAGATTTGATCGGGACAGAAGCGAGGCATTGCAGTTTTCTGAGCACAGGAATAGCATGAAATTAATGGTTTAGGAAGATGATATCATAGTGATGTGTGAGATCCTGGTTGGAAATCTGGGGACGTGGTACCAGTGCCCCTGAGCAAACCGGTGTGGTCCAGCCCAGGAGGGCTCCAGGAGCCTGGCCAGAGACAGGCAGAAGCCATGGCCACCTCATTTACAAGCCCCACCCTCATAGCAGGGGCCAAGACTGAGGGTTCTCCTGTGGCCGGTCCTTTTAGAACTGGATGGGTTGGGGCCAGGCACGGTGGCTCACGCCTGTAATCCCAACACTTTGGGAGGCCGAAGCAGGCAGATCACCTGAGGTCAGGAGTTCAAGACCAGCCTGGCAAACATGCTGAAACCCCATCTCTACTAAAAATACAAAAATTAGCTGGGCTTAGTGGCATGCACCTGTAATTCCAGCTACTCAGAAAGCTGAGGTAGGAGAATTGCTTGAACCTGGGAGGTGGAGGTTGCGGTGAACTGAGATCACATCACTGTACTCCAGCCTGGGCAACAGAGCGAGACTGTCTCAAAAAAAAAAAAAAAAAAAAAAAAAAAAAAAAAAAAAAAAAGAAGTGGGTGGGTTGGCCAAACATCTAGGTTGGTCCTGCATCCAAGAAGTTATGTCCTAAAGAAGATGTGTGGAGTTCCCTGCAGGCCACCACAGGGAAGACAATTAACTGGAAATAAATAGAAAGCAATTAAAATGAGAGCACTCACTCCCCTTTTATTGTCATTGTTGTTGTTATTAAATTATTTTGAGTTAGCAGGTGTACAGATAAGGGTCACAGTGAGAAGCTAACCTCCTCCCACTCAGTTATCTACCGAAGCAGCTCCTGTTCCCAGCGTGTGTGCGCGCGCACATGCGTTTGTCTTCTCCAGAGACACTTCAGAGGGTTTCTTTTTAAAGAGAATAAACTAAAAAGTGCTAGAGAACATCATAAAACTTCATTTGGTAAATATGTTCTTTGAGATGGTCTTGCTCTGTCACCAAGGCTGGCAAATGCGATCATGGCTCACTGCAGCCTCGACCTCCTGGGCTCAAGCGATCCTCCTGCCTCAGCCTCTCTAGTAGCTGGGACTACAGGCGCCTACCACCACACATGGCTAATGTTTAAAGGTTTTATAGAGATGGAGTTTTTCCATGTTGCCCAGGCTGGTCTCAAACTCCTGGGCTCAAGCGATCCTCCCACGTTGGCCTTCTAAAGTGCTGGGATTACAGGCATGGACCACCACCCCATCTTATTTGCTAAATATTATAAAAATATGCTAGGAGTGACTGGGCGTGGTGGCTCATGCCTGTAATCCCAGCACTTTGGGAGGCTGAGGTGGGCAGATCACCTGAGGACAGGAGTTTGAGACCAGCCTGGCCAACATGGTGAAACCCCATCTCTACTAAAATTACAAAAATTAGCTGGGCATGGTGGCGGGCACCTGTAATCCCAGCTACTCAGGAGGCTGAGGCAGGAGAATCGCTTGAACCTGGGAGGTGCAGGTTGTAGTGAGCCGAGATCGCTCCATTGTACTCCACCTGAGCAACAAGAGCGAAACTCTGTCTCAAAAAAAATTATATGTATAGAAATACACACACACACACACACACACACACACACACACACACACTAGGAGTGTCCTCAAGGCCCAGTAACTTGGGAGGATTAAAAAAAATTAAATACAAGTGATAAGGAGAAAAATAAGGAGAGATGAGTCACAATTAGACTAACAGTCCCACCCCCTCCCCTACATCCTGCAACTTCACTTTCTGACTTGAGCAGCGTCCTGCCCCACCCTGGGGTGATCCCTGGGCCTCCTCAAATCCCTCTGACCTTACCCAGGAGACCCCTGCCACAGCAGACAGTGCTGCTAACTGCTCCCTCAACCACCCACCTCTGCCCCTGAGAACTCTCCACCTTCTGGGCAATGTGCCCAGTGCCAGCTGCCAGCCAGGTGGGCCACCCCATCTCAGGTCCCTGTCACTGTCCCTGTTGCTGCTGTGTGAGGAGTGGGGGCATGCCAGGTGCACCAGAGCTGTCAGCGCACCCGCTGGGCCACTGCTCTGGGGCAGCAGGCTGTTTGGGGGCTACAGCCTTACCCCGCAGGGCTGCAAATGGCAGGGTACTGCATGGCTCCAAATTGAAGGAGGTTACACCTCTCCCTGCCTCTGCACGCCGGCCTTGACCTGGACTTGACATGTGCTGAATGCTTTATATACGATTCCATTTAACCCACGCCTGCATGAGACAGGCATTGTTTTCAGCTGCATTTTAAAGATAAGAAAGTCTAGACTGGGGAATTTAAGAAGCTCTCAAGGTCCCACAGCTGCTAACTGACAAGACAATGGGATGTATCACACGCTGCCGGGTCAGATTCAACAGCTGTGAGCTGTGTTGAATTTCCTCTTGACCAATGTGGATGGAAGAGTTGCCTTTTGCCTCTTCCAGAAATGTGCCGTGTTTCTGAACTCCATGGTTGGTGGCCGCTTCCGATCACTTCTGTCTTGCCTGTCTGTAAAGTGCAGAAATAGACCCTGAACGCCTGTGGGAAGAAATGCTTACTCATTTGACAGTCCTAGCACCGAACAGATAGTTATTCTGGAGCAGGGAGTCAGTATTTGTCTAGTAAGGGTTTCACTGTTGAAGAAATGATTGATGAGTGAGCAAGTGAGTGAATAAATGAATCAACAGGTGAGTACGACTTCCCTCCTTAACCTGTAATTCCATGTTAGTCACAGGAGAGAAGTGAGCCTGTCTCCTGCAAAAGGATGCATAAGTCAACCCTGCAGGCAGTCTGTGACTACGAAGCCAGGAGGCCGGTTCTTGGAGTGGCCTGTAAGCTGGTACGAAAGCAATTCCCAAACTCAGGTGTTCCCCTACTCTTGCACACAGACGGTGTGCCTGGGACACAGAGCTGGCTTCCCAAGAGGACCCAGTGAATACCCACGAGGCGTATTCATCTGTATGCATAAGTCCTGACTTCTTTCAGAAGTTCACTGGAGACCTTGGACAGAGTAGCTTCACTAGCAACAGTGCTGAGGAAGCCAGGAAGTGGAGACGATGTCCGTATACTGTCTCCTGTGTCCATCTAAGCTGGGCATCTTCTGAGGCTTTTTCACACTGAAACTGAAGAGCACAGCTCCTTTGCTTCAGGCAGAAGGTGAGTGCCAGCTCCCTCACAGACTCCAGAGGACTCACAGTTGCGTCGTGTGCGTGGTGTTGGGGACCAGCAGCAGGTGTAACCCAGCTTGGCAGTCATAGCAGGGAAAGGCCAGTGCCAGCCTGCTTCTTGTGCTTGGTCGTGGAGGGAAAGAGCAGGTGCTGGAGTCAGCCAGACCTGGGCTTGAATTCTGGGTCAGCCCTGTACTATCTGTGTGACTCTGAGCAAGTCATCTAACCTCCTGAGCCTCAGTTTCTTCATGCGTAAAAGGAGGAAATAAGAGAAACTATCTCATGAATGTTGGAGAATTTAGATGAGATGATTTATGTGAATTCCTCGGGCACTCATAAGCTTTCAATAAACAAGAGCTCTCTTTGTGAACTGGCATCAAGCAAGGACAGTGTCCATCTCCTGGGGCCGGGTAATACTCATTGTCAGTATTATCATAGTCTTTCCTTGCATTGCATTCAATGCACCACTGGGCCAAAAAGATTCTCTTCTTACCGCCTACAGATGTCCACTTCATTTGGGGAGAGTGCAGTGAACTCTGTTAGATGTAAGCGGATAGTTATCTCACAGTAAGTGCTGCTGTGATTCAGGATGGAGATAACACCACAGGGTGAGGCTTTCTGGAAGAGGTGAGCTTGGCCATACTTTGAAGGATGGGCGGGACTTGAATGAGCAGAGATTAAAGGAGAAAGCTTTTTCAGGTGAGATAAAGGGAATAAGACAGATCCCAGACTGGGAGGCAAACATTCACATTGGAGGATGCAGCGAAATTAAGGAGATGACATTGGGAGAAGAGAGAGAGGATGTCAATTGAACTTATCAGGTGAAGGCTGGAGACAAGGAAGCAAATGCTCAGGGGGGATCAAAGGAAATCAGAAAGCAACCCAGGCTGGGGGAAATGGCCCTTTGTCAAGGGTGTGGATGCTGCCTTTGGAAGAGGTTCTTTCTTCTCCCTTTCCGCCTCCTGGTGTTCTCAAGTCATGTGCTGAGTGAGTCTTGTCAACCAGCTCTTCCCTGATTAACTCTCCTCCCGGAGTCTTAAGTCATAATCTGCACTTGCTTCTCTGTAATAGCCAGTGAACCCTGCCATCCCACTAGGAGAGGAGAATGCACATCCTGACATTCTAATAGGCTCAGAAGCGAAGACAGTGCTATCATCGTGGTGGTGACAGCAGGCTCCAAGCCCTGCCAGGTAGTTTTCGCAACTTTCTAGTCTTCCTTGTCTTATTAATTAGGAGAGTCTATCTCACAGATTTGGGGCTATAAATCTCAGATAACAGCTCTTCAACCTTCATAACTGCTTCTAACTAGGTGGTAGAACCAGGTGCACTTCATCTTCATTTTAAAGAGGCCCCTGTGTCTGCGATCTGTGTGGGAGCCCTCTCTGCAGGACAGGAGCAAGAGGAGCTGCTGGCGATGGCAGGCAGTGAGATATTTTCTACGTGGCTCTTCACTGGCCTCCAAAATTGCCAACTCTTCAGCCCTTAAGTCGAGATGCATCAACTCCAGCCCCTTTCCTGGCTCCCTTCTCAGATTGGGGGACACATGTCCGGGCATCAGAAGCCTTCGCACTCCAACATAAATATGTGTGAACCCTGGAGTGGAGAATTGGTGAAATCAGCTGATGGTGGAGTTGTACCCCACTCTTTTTGTATCCCCCGCAAATAGTATACAGTAATCAAAATTTAAGCCACCCGAGATGAAATAATTGCTTAACAATCATATAAGACAAAATGATTCAACAAATGACAATGAGGCCCTGTGATATACAGAACAGATGCATTCAGTGTACCATATTATAATGCGCTAATACAAGATTGACAGCACAATAATAGGAGTGAGCAGCAACTCAGCCTATAATTCCAAACCAAATGTGAGGCTGTCCACAGAACTCAAATCCTAGCAGGCTGCAAAATTAGAGGTAACACCACGCAAGGTTCAAGACGACTCATTAGCAGGTTGGCAGAGTGTTTCAGGAGCAAATTTGTCTGTCGAAGGAACTAATTTTGTGCCATCTTCAGCTCAACTTTTTTTTTTTTTTAAGTGTGCGGATACAACCTTCTCTGGAGAGGGATGTGGGGGTGGCAGGTTGAGATCTGGCCAGAGCCCCTTGGGGCACAGGGAGGTCAGGTCCCTGGTGTGGGTTTTTGAGTGGATTTGAGTATTGGGAGAGTGATCTGAGTGTGTTAATAGGTGATGCAAAGCAGTGGTGATGTGGCAAACACTATTTAGGTTGATCTCAGCGTGAGAAACTGATGGGACTTTCTGCTGGCTCCTTGGGACTGTTCTCACATCAGAAAGTGTTTGGATCAAGGATATAATGAAGGATAATTGTGATAAGCGTCCTTCCAGGTCCGAATTTCTGAACCTTTAAACAAGCATCATAATATCTGCTTTGTATAGATGCCCCTATTGTTTTGATGGTGTCTGGGATTTGTTTTAATCAGGTATGGGAAGACATGCAGACACAGAAATGGCTCTCAAGAAGGAGGAAGTTTTATACTCGCAGATCCCTAGAGGCGGGGGGGTATGGCTTGCAAGGCCACATGGGGGACGCCCCAGGCTCGGTTGGGAGGCAGAGGGAACCAGGGGAAAACCTGAGTGGGAGTCTTGATCGTGGGAGGAACAGGTGGGGTAGGGTGAGCAGGCTTAGGGTTGGCTAGTGTGAATCACTTCAACAGGCCCTGGATATAAGGACTGTTCCCAGTTGTCTAGTACCCACCCTGGGGTGGTTTGGGCAGGTGGATAGTGGCCTGCGGTGTAAAAATCTGATAGAAGAGGTGGTTGGTAGTATGGGCACTGGACTGGTTGGTTTTCATAAGCAAATGGTGCTCAGAGGAGTTTACTATCTCTAGGAATTAGCCCTGGGAGGGGCAGTGCCTCCAGGATCAACGAGGCCCCAAAATGTCAAAGCACAAACATCACAGAATAAAAAGACATGATTAATACGCCTTCATAGTTTCACATCTGCGGCTGCTTTCTTTCCTAGAGCTGTGGTTCCTTTTCTGCCAGTTTGAGATCTCCCTCTGTTCATGATCAAAATAGGGCATGGTAGCATCACCATGTGTGCATGACAGAAAGTCATGGTACATTCTCCACACCACCCCAAATCCTGGATCTGTGAGGTCAAGAGGGAAAAGCACCCACCTCCCTTCAACTGGGACCCCCTGCTGGCTCCTCCCACCTCTGCTCAGTCCAGGGCTGCCTGGGTGTGGCCGGCACTGCCTGGGTCACTGGTGCTGATGATGCATGCTTTCCTAGAGTTTGACTAAGATGCCCCATGTCCCCAGTTCTGCCAATAACAGGCTGTGGGCCTTGGCAAGGTTGCTGTGATTTCCTGTGTCCCCATTTCCTTCCCTGAAAAGTGATAGGATGGATCCCAGTTCTAGGTGCTTATTTTCTCTGAAAAATTGGGGAAAGGATAGGGAGAAGCAAGAAAAAGGTGAATGAGATGGAGGGCCGGGGGGTTCTCTAGTCTTTACAGAAAACCAGTGACGACCACATGTTGGAGAAGCCTCCCAGGTCTCATTGACAACCCCTTCCTCATCCGCCCCATTGAGCCAAGATGCTCGCAGGGATGGCAGTGATTCAGTGCCTACGAGGTAGCCAGGCTTCCACGCTTGTTACCTTGTGTAATTCTAACAACAGCCCAAGGACAGAGTCGCCACTCTCAGCACCATTTTACTGCTGGGGAAACTGAGGTGTGGAGAGGTTAAGTCAATAGTCCCCACTTGCTCACGGCCACACAAGTGGTAGTGGAGCCTGGCCTCCCACCCCACAGTTTCATCCCTAATTGCTGTACGCTACCGCCTCCCTCTGTCGCAGGCAGGATCATCCACATAGGACTGGATGGCTTGAGTGTGATCCAGGCTGCAACAGAGATTCATCCCAGGAGGAGTTTTTCCAAAGAGGGAGGGTGACCCCCAAAGGAGAAGCATTGCCCCACGGGGAGAACGCTATTTAGAACTTAAGTGGTTTCCACTAATTTCTTCTCTTAACAAGTATTTTGTGTCTATTAGATAGTTGGCATGGCTCTAGGCACTGGGGACATACAACTGTGAATGAGATGGTCCCAGTCCTGCACTCAGGAAGTTTTCAGCCTGGCGGAGCAGGACAGACACGAGAAAAGTGAACAGATAAATATAGTAGCTGCAGGAAGCCGGAGTCTGAGGGGCTCTGCCCCGTCTGCATCCAGGTCTGCAAGTTGGCCAACCTTGGACACTTGCAAAGGCACAAGTCCTTGTAGGTGATAGGAAGGTCTCAGAAGTCAAAAAAGAGGGTGAGAAGCACCCCAAAATGAGCAACTACCACCCATAGGCTGGATGGAGAAAGGGAGGATGTGGGGTTTGGAGAGTCCAGAAGCTGGGGCATCCCTGGGGACACTGGAGCCCTGTGGAGCCCCATGCACACAGTCAAGGCCACAGTCACTGTTGGACGCCAAGAGTGAGAGGTAGGACTATCCTGGCTTCTTCCTCCCTCCTGCCCTTTAATTTCCCACCAATGCCTCTAGATGGCTCAACTCAAACTAAATCCAGAGGACCCGGGAAGTCTGGGAAGTGCAGCCACGGGGGTCAGTCCCCACCCTCCCCCAGGCAGAGCAGAGCAGAGCAGGAAGAGCTATGGGACCCGGCGAGGGCAAGCGGGCCCAGGCCCCAGCCCTGGCCCCATGCTTCCGCTTCTTTGGGGACTGCATCAAGGTCTTGAGGTCTATAGAAACTCCTGGTGGGCAGGAGAACCAGTGGCTTTAAGCAGAGTTTGGGTCTAGGCTGCCTCTGCTAGAGCACCAGTGGCCCCTCCCCACCCTCACTGGTCCACCTGGGCCACTCCACGTCCATCTCTGCACGGCCAAAAGGAGACTGAAGAATGGGGAGGAAGGTATAGGGAAGCGCAAGTAGGGAGAGCACCTGGTGGGGAGGAGGGCACAGGCAACCTGGAGCTGTCCGCAGAGCCCACATGGACCTGCCACATAGCAGGCACCTGCTCGATGAAGGGATGGAGATCCGGTTCAGGAAGGGCCTTAGCATCAGAAACAAAACACATACACCAACAGCTGCCCTGAAAGAGAAGTCAGTGTGAACGTAAAGCAGGTGATTGCTGCCTCAGGAGCAGTTTTGGACAAGTTTTTCCTTTAAAACCCCAGGGCGGCCATCAACAGCCCCCACCTGCATGTTCCTGCTGAAATAATAATATGTCACATTTATAGAGCCCTTTGAGCTTCTCAAAGCAAGTTCTAATGTCATTTGACCCTCACAAAAGCCCTGTGAAGTAAATGGCAGGGACGGTAGTTGAGGTGGCTAAGGTCACATGGGCACCCACTGAAGAGGTGGGGCCCACTCAGGGCTGATGTCTCGTCTTCTAGCTGAGTCTTTCCCAGACTCGAGTGCCTGTGCTTTGTTACCCCTCCCCATCATCCACTGCCTTCAGGGTCCTGGCCCCAGGCAGAGCCCCAGGCTGCTCACTCCTCCCCATCCCCTTGCTCAGGCCCAACTTTGGGTAGACCTATTCCCACTTGAAGCCAAACTTGGATGCATGTGGCAATCTGCTTTTCAGTCTGAGAGATCAAAAGGAACAATATTTTCAGCTGCAGAGACAACCACCACAACAAAAATGGTGCTTAACACCCTTTTCCCAAATGCAACGTACCCCTCTGTGTGCTGTAGAATCGTACCATATTTTGCCATGAAATAAACACACCAGAACATTTTTTTCTTCTGTGGAACAGGATGAAGAAATTTTGGTAATTAAAACTCCCATCGATCAATGCTTAGATCTCAGAGATAATTGCATTGCTTCTGCAGATGTTTGTTGAATCATGTAGTTTTGTTTTCAAGCGTGTGTGTGCCTCAAGGCCTGAAATCACATCTCCCGCAGTGTGAAGCACCCCTGGGCAGGCTCCCTGTCCTCCCCGACCCTTGTGGCATAACGTGGTGAGAACAGCCGGGTGGTAGTCCGGCTCTGCCTCGAATTCGCTATGTGGGAATGAACCTGTGATCTAGCCTATCTGGACCTCAGTTGCTTCTGTAGATCGAAGAGCTGGAATTGGAAAATCTCAAGGTTCTGTCCCTCTTTTGATGTTTCTTGGAGTCAACATTCCTTTTGAGGGTGTTCATCTCTCCCCACTGGCTTGAAATCTCATCTCTGCTACTCACCAATTCATGTGTTCACGAGACGTTTACTGAGTGCCCTTTTTTGGGCAGGCCCCATTGTGAGGCTTGAAAGTACAAGGGTGACTAAGATCTAGTTCCTACCTCTGGGGCACTCACGGCCTGGTGGGATAGGCAGCCCAGAAGCAGACATGTCACAATACAATATGTTGAATGCCGTTCTCTCAACATTGAGATCGTGGAGGCCACGCTCTCATTCTGTGACCTCACACACATCAGTTAAACCTCTGCGTCTGGTCTTTATCATCACCTGGGGATGTTTGCTTCCCTTCCTAGCCGAGATCTATTCGCTGTGAGTGGGCTCTGAGAGTAAGATTACGGTAGAGCATAGTAAAGCGTGTCCCGTAGGGAAGGGCTTGTCCTCTCTTTCTGCCTCAAAAGACATGGAGGAACACAGAGGAGATACCACTGGCCCCATAGCCACACTAAGCTGGGAACAAGAACTGTAACTTTGAGCTCATCCCCCTACCCGGTGCTCTGTGATAAGAAACCAGCCCGACATCATTCCGGATGCCCTCTTCCAGCCACCAGGGTCTGCCCATGGTGGCTTAACTGTGATGACAGTTAAAATGCAAGAATACTTTCAAAAGGAGGGCTGTTTTACCCTCGGCATCTAGCTTGGCCTAGACATTCAGTTTGCTCTCTGTTCCCTGAGCTCCAAGCCTCCTCTCTGATGAAGCCAGGAAATGCACCCCTGTTTGGAGATCCTGTGCTCTGCTGACTTGCTCAGGCTGGCCAGGAGCAAAGAGCCCGAGTGAGCAGCCCAGAGGAAGGAGGTCAGGGGACCCGAACCCAGGGGTGTCAGGCCTGGAGAGGGAAGCCGTCCCCACCTGTCTGCGCTTTGTGATTAGATGTGAGCAGCGGGGTAACTCACAGGCAGCAATCTCGCTCTCTTGGTAAGTCAGGTAAACGGACAGACAGAAAAGTGAGAAAGTGCCACCTGGAAACCCGAGGCCACTGCCACACGGCCGGCCGGGTCCTGCCCCCTCTCAGAGCCCTCTCCCTGAGCATGCACTGACCCTCCACCCTCTCCCACAGAGCCCATGCTGGTCTGACCTGCAGGATGTGTTTTCCATAGAGGCCCCCAAATACCGTCTTACCATGCCAGTCCCCTACTATATTCTCTAACCTTAAATTCCAGGGATTCCGCCCCTCCCTCTCTCCCTCCCTCCCTCCCTCTCCATGCTCACCCTCCACCCACTTTCTCCCAGGAGCTGCTCCTGTACCTGGAGTAGATTCACCTGCAAACACTCAGCTTGCAGGAACACAGCAGAATGGGGAGTTTCCTTTCCCAGCCAAGCTGAGTTTGGAGGGGGGTGTGGGAGGAGATGGGGAGGGCTGGGGACACAGGTTGAGTCTCTAAAGGAGGACTGCATTGCCTTCTTCCCTGCCTCCTGGTTACAGATGAGAAGGTAACCAACCTCGTGTGTGTGTGCGCGTGCGCGCGTGTGTGCAGTGTATGGGTGCACAGACGGCCCCTCCATGGTGGGGTGCGGAGCTGTTCTCTCACCCTGCAGCTTTCTGCCTCTCCCTCCACCCTCCTCCGACTCCCTGCGTCCCACACTGCAGGTGTCTCTGAGGCAGTGTTTATGTAAGCAGCTCATGTTCTGCCGAGCGACAGCGAGAAGCTGTTGTCAATTTGAGGAAAGCCCCCGGCTGCCCACATGTGTGGTTGTCCCCGTGGGTTTCATAACAAGAGGGGGAGGTGGGCTGGTGGGCCCCTGGGGTGAGGGCGGCTGGTCTCGGCCCAGCCCAGGAGCCTGCTCCCCACTGCCACCAGTGCGCCCAGTGTTCACAAGCTGCTGGCCTTACCTCCTCTCCTCCCGGCTAGTTTTTTGCCTATGGAGAGACACAGTCAGTGCCTCCCGGCTCTGGCTGGCCCTGCCCAGGAGTGTAGTACTTGGGTCGTGCTGGGCTACTGGAGTCAGGGCAAAGAACCTGACATTTTGAAGGCATGAAAGTCCTAAGGACCTGCCAACCAACCCAGCAGGTTGGTTTGATTCTGACCTCAGAATCAAAACATGGACCCCAGGTTTTGATTCACAATAAGGACATGTAGCCCCGTCATCTTTCTATTCCAAAGTCAGTTGTCCTCACCCGGACAACTGAGGACAGGGAGAGAGTGGACAAAAAGGGCTCTGAGCCACCCATGCGGTGGAAATGGCTGGGACACCTTATCCCTGCGGCTGAGGGCTCAGTGTGAGGATTCCCATGTAGCACAGCCTGGTTTAAGGAGGAGACAAAAGACGAAAACATGGTGTCCACTTGATATGTTTATAAAGGCGGAATAAACTCCCTGAAACCCAAATCATAATTCAAATAACTAATATATATGGATGGAGTGCTTTTCTGATCCAAGCATCATGCCATGAAATGTATATTTCAGTCCTGGCAAAGACTTAATGAAGGAGGCACTATTAGCCTCATTTTAAACATAAGGGTCCAAGGCCCAGAGAGGTTGAATAACTAGTCCAGCTTCACGCAGCAGTTAAAGGAGAGGTTCTCCTCAAAACTTGGAGTTTTCCTTTCTACTCTGAACATTAACAGAAATGTGTTTACATTTTCTGGCTAACCAAGCCAGATTTTGGCTTTGTTCCAAGGCAGCTAATGTCCCACCTGAGAAGTAGCTTTGTTTAAACAGTGGAGAAAATAATTCCTAACTCATTTATTTACTTCTAATTTTACACTTCAAGGGCTGTTTATTTTCACAACACAAGCACTATAAACACACACTGTCATCGATGAAGCACGTTTGTGAGGTGCCCGTGGGCTGCAAGTTGAGTTAGAGACAGGACATGTCATCACTGGTAGTACCTTCATCATTGGATGGTAACCTCTCTCCTGAGTTTCTTGCTTTTCAAGTGCTCCCAAGTATTGTCCTGCCAACCCTCTCCTGGAATGAGGCCAAAAGGAAAGTCCTTAGCACTGGAAGAATACGCTGGATACTGTCTCTTCTGGGTGGTTCATCCTTTCAGTCCTTCAAAACACACTGGATGTTGTTAATTTCACCATGGACCCTATGCACTGGTGATGCGAAAAGTGTTGAGATCTGATCTCCGCCTTAGAGGAGGCTGGCAGAGAGAGCCAGTAGACACGCCACTGTTGTATGCATGGGATGCGTTAGCAGCTGCGGTAATAAGGGAAGAAGTGGTTGCAAAACAGGTGACATCTGTCGGCCAGGCACAGTGGCTCACACCTGTAATCCCAGCACTTTGTGATGCCAAGGCAGGTGGATCACTTGAGGCCCAGAGTTCTAGACCAGCCTGGGCAACATGGTGAAACTCCATTTCTATTAAAAGTACCAAAATTAGTCGTGCATGGTGGCGCATACCTGTAATCCCAGCTACTCCAGTGGCTGAAGCACAAGAATCACTTGAACCCGGGAGGCTAAGGTTGCAGTGAGCCAAGATCGCACTACTGCACTTCAGCCTGGGCGACAGAGTGAGAGTCTGCCTCAAAAAAAAAAAAAAAAAAAAAAAAGAACAGGTGACATCTGAGCCGAATCTTGAAGGCTAAAAATTCTAAATCTAGAAAAAGCGTTGCTAGTAGAAGGAAGCCGCAATGCAATACCACGATCTGGAAAGCCCAGGAGCCCAGGGTACAAGTAGAGGTGTGGCTTGAGACTTCGCAGGGTTTCTGGACAGTGCAGGTGGGTGACGTGCTGGGTGACAGGCAGGAAGGGTAGGCTGGGGCCAGTTTGTGAAAGCCTTGGGGACTGGAACTAGACAACCTGGACCCTAATAATTCCCAGCTTCAACCTTCGCAGACGACAGGGAACTAAGTCAAGACTAACTGTGAAGCAGTGTCCCAAATATTTATGTTAGGGACAAGAAGTGCCAAAGTTTGTATGCAGTTTCCTCTTTTAGTAAGAAAAGGTTGGGGGGGCGGGCTCAGAACAACAGACACTGGGGTCTGTTTGAGGGGGAAGGTAGGAGGAGGGAGAGGAGCAGAAAAGATAGGGTACTGAGTTTAATAGCTGGGTGATGAAGTAATCCGCACAACAAGCTCCCATGACACAAGTTTACCTATGTAACAAACCTTCACTTGCACCCCTGAACCTAAAATAAAAGTTAAAAAAAGAAGAAAGGGGGAAAAGACAATAAAAGGGGCTCACATATCCCTTATTACTAAAATACTATCCTATATAATTTCCAGACTAGAGAGGGGAAAGAGTGGAGTTCCCCTTTTGTGAGCAGGGAATTGTGTTGAGCTTGCAACTCATCAGGCACATGAGTCTCAGGGGTGAAAAAGCACAGCTGGCTCGGAGGGCTAAATTCATTATTTCACTAACGAGGCTGACTCCTGAGGTGGCGAAGGAAGAGGATGGTCAGGCTGTGAGTATATGGGCTGAATGGAGAAGCAGAGAAGAAGCCACAGACCCCACCCAGAAAACAGGATGGGCAGGTAGACCACCAGAACCTCCATTTCTTAAAGCCCCAATGGACAGCTGGAAATTACTTGCCCCTGAAAAAAAATAATAAATTCCAAATTATCATTTCAATGGCTCCTCACATAAATACCAAAGAATCAGAAAAGCTGATGCCTCATGTTGCTCCCGGAATCTAAGCAATGGTATCTTTCAGTTATCGGATTTTATTTCTTTGCAGCATTACATTTTATACATATTTATTCATGCAGAACAGAAGCGCTGCGTTATTGAGGCTGCCATGGGAGCGGAGGAAAAGCTGTTATACATAAGAATGCACTGCATTTACATTGTCGCACTTTGCCACAATTGAACCATATGCAACTGGTTTTTTAAAATAATAATAATAAAAACCTCTGGTTTGCATTTAATTTGCTGACTTTTTTTCTTTCTTACTCCTGAATTTTCATATGCCATAGAAATGTGAAAGGGGCGTCATGTCAAAATCCTTGAAGATACAGAGGGTTGGGGGCTGGCAAAAGACAGCTTTGGTGGGGAGGGTTTGGGGGCCCACAGCAAGTTTATAACTATTTCTTTTCTAACAGATGCAGTTAACTGAACTGCAAAACATTCATCTTCCAATTTAATAACTCATTCTCCCTGCATGGAGACAGGGGTATTATAGTGCGGGATATTGCTTTTCGGGCTTTTGAGTGCCAGTGACGAATCCCCATCTTCTAATAAAATACATTTTCATTGTAATTGAAATAATAATTTTTTTTTTCCTCTTCATTTTCCCAGGTACTTAAATAGGAGCTTTCGACTTCTTTCCCTTTCTACTATTCTAACCTTATTTTCTTTTAACTGAAGTTCCTCGGGCTTTTGAGCTTCACAAGTCAGGGCTTCTGGCATCTGTGTTCTGGGGGCCTGCACACTTTCCCCAGGGCCACAGCTGCTGCGGGGTGGGCTCCACACACACACAGCTAGTTAGGAAGACCAGGATGTCAAGACCTGGAATTTTTTTGCTGGGTTTGGCTTTTCACTTCCATTTGCTTAGCAAACTGACTGCACCTAGAGCTAGGGACAAATGGGTTAACCAGCCAGCTGAGGGAAGCCAGAGGAACAGGGAGGGGCCCCAATCCTACAAATCCTGAAGTTTACACACTAGGGGAACTCTGAAATCTCCCCTAACACCTCCAAGGTCAAGATCTGGGACTCCCCCCTACACCCCGACCAACGTTCCACATGCACCCATCAAGCTGCAAGTAATCTCCCCAGGAATTAAAATGAGTATCAGTATGTTAAGGACAGCATGAATTTCTCAAGCAGGCAATGATGATGTTACAATGAGTATAGTATGTTTAATCCACAGCTCAATTCACAGGGTTACTTTGTTCTATTGTTTGTTTATTTTTGAGACAGTCTCACTCTGTCGCCCAGGCTGGAGTGCAGTGACGCAATCACGGCTCACTGCAGCTTTGAACACCTGGGCTTGAGCGATCCTCCCACCTCAGCCCCCCTGAATAGCTGGGACTACAAGTCCGTGCCACGAAGCCCAGCTAATTTTTTTTTTTTTTTTTTTTAATTTTTTGTACAGATAGTATCTCAGCATGTTGCCCAGGCTGGTCTCTTGGCTTCAAGCAATCCTCCTTGCCTTGAGCTCCCAAAGTACTGGGGTTACAGGCATGAGCCACTGTGCCTGGCCAGCAGGGTTACTCTAAATGCTATCTTGGTGAACTTAACTTGAATGGAAAAATATAAAGTTGTCTCCTGAGACATCTTTTCATCGCATCCTTTCCTCCATGGCTGACAATGAAGACGAAGAAAAATATAACTAAGACTGCAATGGGTTTAAAAACACCAATACAGGTGCAGTCTTGCCAATAACTGTACCAGCTTCGGGAGATTCTCCAGCCCCTTTCTCTTTATACTCACCCAGGGAAGAATGATTTTGGTGAGAACTTACTCAGTTTAGGCTGTAATTTAACTTCACCTATAAGAATACTCTCCTTTCTATGTCTAATCTTCCCTGATCTAGTAAAAATACCCTGGAAGTCAGGAATCAAAATGTAGGCTGGGCGTAGTGGCTCATACCTGTAATCCCAGCACTTTGGGAGGCCCAGGCGGGCGGATAACTTGATGTCAGGAGTTTGAGACCAGCCTGGCCAATATGGGGAAACCCCGTCTCTACTAAAAATACAAAAATTAGTTGGGTGTGGTGGCGCATGCCTGTAGTCCCAGCTACTCAGGAGGCTGAGGCAGGAGAATCACTTGAACCCAGGAGGCAGAAGTTGCAGTGAGCCCAGATCGTGCCACTGCACTCCAGCCTGGGTGACAGAGCAAGAGTCTGTCTCAAAAACAAAAATTTTAAAGTTTTAGTTAGAAAATCAAAGTAGCTGAGAGTAAACAGTCAGGAAAAGTTAAAATCGTTGAAGGCAATGCCTTTGTCATTTACAGCATCGGAAAGAATACTTTTCTGCCTCTTTATTTTTCTAGGTACTGAACAAAAGACTCTAAGTTTCTTTCCCTTTCCCTTGTCCTAACAGGAAAGGTACACATGGCCCCAGCAAGTTCCAGAGAGCAGGCTCCACTGCACAGGGCTGCAGCCAGCATCCTCAACACCTTTGTGCAAATTGCAAAAAAGGGTCCTGCCTCTTGGCCTGATTCATCCCTAGGCCAGGAGGCATGGCTTGGCAAGGGGGACCGGGGCTGGATTTTAGTCACCCTCTTGCCCGAGGGCCACTGTGTAGTACACGCATGACTTAACTCTACTGACAGTAGATGGTAGAGTTAAAAAGACCCAGGTCCAAATCCTGACTCCATCATTTTCTAGCTGTGTTGCCTTAAGCTACTTGATTTCATACATATGTCATACTTACAAGAATGTTATAGGCCAATGAGCAGATAAACAAAATATGGTGTATATATACCATGGGATACTACCCAGCCGTAGAAAGGAATGAAGTAATGTCTTTCACAGCAACTTGGATGGAGCTAAAGGCCATTATTCTAAGTGAAATATCTCAGGAATGGAAAACCAAATATCATATGTTTTCATTTATAAGTGGGAGCTAAACTATGAGGATGCAAAGGCATAAGAGTGATATAATGGATTTTGGGGACTTGCCGGGGGAGATTGGGAGTGAGGGATAAAAGACTACATACTGGGTACAGCGTACACTACTCGGGTGACAGGTGCACTAAAATCCCAGAAATCAGGCCGGGTGCGGGGGCTCGCGCCCGTAATTCCAGCCCTTTGGGAGGCCGAGGCAGGTGGATCAGGTCAGGAGATCAACACCATCCTGGTCAACATAGTGAAACCCATCTCTACTAAAAATACAAAAATTAGCTGGGCATGGTGGCATGTGCCTGTAGTCCCAGCTACTCAGGAGGCTGAGGCAGGAGAATAGCTTGAACCCGGGAGTTGGAGGTTGCAGTGAGCCAAGATCACACCACTGCCCTCTAGCCCAGCAACAGAGTGAGACTTCATCTCAAAAATTAAAAACACAAAAATCCCAGAAATCACTACTAAAGAACTTATCTGTGTAACCAAAAACCACCTGTACCCCAAATCCTATTTAAATAAAAATAAAAATGAAAAAAAAGAATGTTATGGGGACTAATTATGATGATATATGTAAATCGCTTAGTACAGGACGAGGAGCTAAATCTGTAGTGACTATTACTATTCCAGAGAGGTCTTCCTAGGTCCTTTAGTGCCCATGGGCAGAAATGAAACTACATTTCCTACAGCAGTGATGGGGGTACAAAATGTGGGCCCAAGCCTGGAGGGGAACTGTCTTTAGGACAGAACTGCTGTCAGAGAGAAACCAGTAGGTTGCTTGACGTTGGCTTCCAGACAGAGGCTGGACTTTTGCTCCTTTCTGGGGTCACCTATCCCAGCTCTTCCTGCTTCTCTTTCCACCCACCCCCAACCCCTCACCCCTCAGGGCCCAGCAGCATTTCAATGGATTAAAGGATCCTGCTTTACCTGACTTTGGGATTGGGGGTCAGGGGTAGCAACAGGAAGTCTTTCTTTTATTTTCCTGGGTTGAGCAGGAAAGAAGTCCAAGTGCATCTGCAGAGGATCCTCCAGAACGTTCCCTTTCCACCTTCATCTAGGGCCATCTTTGATCCTGAGAATCTTGAGATGAAAGTTGTTCCAGAAAAAAACCCCTTCTCTGGCAGAGGCCCCAAGGGCTTCTCTGGATAGGTGAGAAGTAGCCATTTAGAGCCTGAAGATCTACTGTTTGAAAAGACCTATGTCTCATTCAACTTTTTCTCAACAGACTTTACTTTTTAGAGCAGTTTTTGGTACCCAGCAAAACTGAGCAGAAGCTGCAGAAAGTTCCCACATACACCCCTGACTCCTCCCATTCCCCCGCTCCCCACCACTCACCATCGACATCCCCCACCAGAGGGGTGCATTTGTTACAACTGATGAACCTACACTGACACGTCATTCTCACCCAACACTCATAGTTTACATTAGGTTACACTCTTGGTGTTGTACATTCTATGGCTTTAGATAAATGTATAATGACGAGTCTCCACCATTGTAATATCATACAGAGCAATTTCACTGTCTAAAAATCCTCTGTGCTCCACCTAGTCATCCCCTCCCTCACTCTTGACCCCTGGCGACTGCCGATCTTTTAGTATCTCCACAGTTTTGCCTTTTTGAGAATATTGTATAATTAGGATCCTACCACATTTAACCTTTTTAAATTGGCTTCTTTCATTTAGTAGTATGCATTTAAGATTTCTCTGTGTCTTTTCATGGCTTGATAGCTCATCGCTTTTCAGTGCTGAATAATATTTCATTGCAAGGATGTGCCACGGTGCATTTAACCATTCATTGACATTTTGGTTGCTTCCAAGTTTTAGCAATTATGAATAAACATCTGTGTGCAGGTTTTTGTATGAAACCTGGATTTGTTCCAGGCTGGCTGGTGCAGGTTTTGTGTCTTGAAACCTAAGTTTTCAAGTCCTTTAGGTAAATATCAAGGAGCATGACTGCTGAATTGTATGGTAAGAGTATCCTTAGTTTTGTGAGAAACTGCCAAACTGTCTTTGAAAGCAGATATCTCATCTTGCATTCCCACCAGCAATGAATGAGAGTTCCTGGAGCTCTACATCCTCACCAGCATTTAATGTTGTCAGTGTTCTGGATTTGGGCCATTCCAATAGGTGTGTAGTGGTATGTCATTGTTGTTTTAATTTGCAATTCCTTAGTGACATATCATGAGCACCTTTTCATATGCTTCTTTGGGACCTGTATATCTTCTTTGGTGAAGTGTCTGTTCAGATCTTTTGCCCATTTTTTAATTGGGTTATTCATTTTCCTATGGTTGTGTTTTCAGAGTTCTTTGTATGTTTCAGATTCCAGTCCTTTATCAAGTCTGTCGTTCTCCATGGGTATTTTCTCCAAGTCTGTGGCCCCATTCAATTTTGTTCCCTCTTCCTGTGTGTCCAGCAGATTCACAGCTCCTTATGAAAGAGGTGCCAAAAACAAGAGCAGCTGTGGGGGAGCGTGGCTTCCTGGGGAAAGTCCATGAGCCTGTGACCACCTTTCACTTTGAAGCCACATTTGTTTATTCTTTAAACAGTTGCACTGTGCCCGGCACTAAGTCCTGAGGATGCATCTGTGAAGGAAAGAGTCAAAGCCCCAAGTCTTGTGGCGATCACTTTCTGGTAGGGGAGACATACACAACAATAAATAAACAAACATAGAGACATATAGGGAAAAACATACACAAGTATACTGTACAGCAATCTGGAACCCAGTCCAGCGCAAGAAAAGGGAGACAAGAGGCCCTGGCACAGGGGACATTTACAACATGAATAGGATGGCACAGTGGGCTTCACTGAGAAAGGGATATTTAAGCAAAGTGGATGAAGATGGAGCCAAGAAGGCAGAGAAAGAAGGCAGAGGGGCCAGCCAGTACAAAGGCCACGAGGCAGGGGAGTGCCTGGTGTGTTTGAGGAACGGCAAGGAGGCCAGTGTGGCTGGAATGAGTAGCGTGGAGGAGAAAGATGTAGGATGATTTGGGGGTGGTATATGCAGATCCTGTAGGGTCTGGTGGCTTTTGCTCAGAGAGAAATGGGGAGCCATGGGAAGGATTTGAGTAGAGGAGCGAGATGACCTCGCTTAGGTTTGAACACGACTTCTCTGGCTACCATGTTGAAAACAGGCTGCCCAGGATGCCCAAATGGAAGGAAGGAGGCCAGTGTAATAATCGAGGTAGGAGATGACAGAGGAGGTGAAGTCGGTGAGACGTGGTCAGATGTCAAGCCAATGGGATTTCCTGCTAGATTCGATATAGGGGTGAGAGAAAGAGGAATCCAGATGATGCCAAAATTTTTGACCTGAACCACTGGAAGGATGGAGTTGTCATTAGCTGAGATGGATAGGAGCAGGTTTAGGGGTCAGGGGGACATGTTTTGTTTACACTGTTTGACATCCTGCTGGAGAGGTCAGGCACACAGATGTTGGGCAGATGGGTTTAGAGTTCAGGGTTGTTTGTGTATATGAAATTGGGCTGAGTTCTGTGGGGAATAAAATGGAAAAATAAAACCCAATTCCTCCCACCCCTACCTCTACCCAGGACTTACTTGGGGGGCGTTGGAGAGAATGCAGGCAGGCAGCACACACACCAGGCACACCCAGAGGAAAGCAGCTTTTCTGAGACTCCCTGGAGGCTTGAAAGCAGGCGAACAAATCCAGGCTACCAAAAATCACACTAAAGAGACAATCACAAAGACAAATCCCCAAACACCTTGATTGCTCACTGCTAAAAAGCAGTAAGAAGAGAAAACCAGGGAGGTGTCTTCCCTTCTCCAGCAGCAAGAGCATAGACATTTCCTACTCGCAAAGATGATCACAATGGCTCCTCATGGTCTGTCTGTCTTCCCTCTCCACTGACAAGGCAGCTGAACAGAGGGGGACCCACCCCCAGTGTCTGGGGCGGTGGCTTCAACTCTGTCCGCAGTCACTTACCAAGCAGCCAGATTTACCCTGGACTCCTGCCAGCCAGGCTGGGCTAGGTCCTATTACCTATGGTCTCTGCATGCACAGAGGTGTCTGTTTAAAAGGTGATCTGTAACTATGGGATCATCACCTATTGGACTAGTATCAGGCCAAATGTCTAATATTGGTAACCCAGGTCCCAGGGTTAACATGCCAGATGTGGTCCTCACCCTGAAATCCAGTCAACTGCCCAAGCAAGAGCCGAGTTTTCACATTCAACATCCCTGAGTCTCTCTTGTTGAAGTGGCAGATGGTGAATTTCATGCAATGACGTGAGCAAAGGCCCCTCTATTTCCAGCTTGGAACTCGGAATCTGCGGAGAAGCTGCTAGTCTGCATTCTGTGCACTGAATGCTGCAACTCTTGGGGTGGGGTTGGAGGAGGGGTTGGGCTTGCTTCCAAGAAGGCTGGAGCCAGGATGGGGAAGGGCAGTGAACTGGCCTTTGTCCAGGGTTCCCCAGCATGGACAGGGGGAACCAGGGCAATTTGAGAAGCTGGACCAGGTGTGGAGGACAAGACCTGCCTTCTGCAACCTGAAAATCTAGTGCTTTAATAAGCTGGTGTGCTAAGGAGACCTCTGTGAGATGGGCAGAACGGCACAAAGGCTGGGGGGTTATTGACACAACGTCTTTGCAAGCTCGAATCTGAGCAAGCGTAAACCTGAGTTATGAAGCGGGCCTGAGTAATGAAAATGTGCATGGTAACAGCCCATCCTCAATGATCTCCACCCAGCACTTTGGCACCTTCTGACCCAAATATATTGACGGAGTCTAATGTCCTACATCCAGCTTTTTCACCTCCTAAGATAGAAAAAGATTTATAACACAACAACCTTCAGGAATCTCAGCCCACTCCGGGATGGCTCTCTTAGGTTCTCAAGGGAAAGGGCAGATTTTAGCATAATATTAGGGGTCTGGAATTACCTACTCGAGGGGCTTCCCCAGAAATGTGATTTGAGGCCTCATCTCCTGCACCCTTTCCCCTCTTCATTCCTATCACACAGATTTACTTGCAATTTCTTCAACCCGCCTCTATGCTCCTGCCTTTCATTTGCACAGCTGGGGTACAAAGTTCTCCTTCCTGGGGTCCCCTTCCCCATCTCCCAGCCGGACCAGCTCCTCCACTTCCACTAGGGCAAACTCACACATCACCACCTTTTGGAAGCTTTGCATTCAAGCTGTATTTTAATAACATTCATTGCTTTTTTTCTTATAAAATTCATGTTCCGTGAAGAAAAATAAGGCGCTTATAAAAAAAAAAAAAGAAAACAAAAATCACTCATCATTTTGACATGTTTTTTTTTTTCTGTATGTTTATATGTATTTTAATTGGGAGCATACTGTACATAACTGTTTTGTGATTTGTTTTTCCCCCCACCCCCGCCCCCACCTGAGGCTATATAGTTAAGCACAAAAGAGGCAGTTTAGTATAGTGGTTATGTGTGGGTGGCCTCTGGAGTCAGACTGTCTGGGTTCAAATCCTGGTGGCACCACTACAATACTGAGACCTAGGCAAGTGACTGAATCTGTTTCCGTGTTTAGAACAGTGTGGTTTACAGCATATTTTAATCTGTAATTTTGTTTTCTCTCTTTCTCACCGGACTGTGAGTTCCTTGAGGTCAGAGAGTGGCTGTTGTTCATCTCTCTGTCCTCAGCGTCTTGCTGGGTACATAACAGGCATCCCCAAAATGTTAAATGCTTGAAAAGACCCCTGAGAATGATACTCAGAGAAAAGGACCAGATGAAAGTTCCTGAACCACAGGACCCAAAATTGGCCAACGTGGCCTTGTGTCTTACATGTATTAGCTAACGCAGGTCAATAATTAAGTTTTCTTAGGCTTCCATTTCTTCATTTGTCAAATGGAGACGCCAGGGTGACTGTGAGGCAACCAAGACGATGTCGTGGACCTGCTCTGAAAACTAAAATTTGGCAAGTGAAGTTATTTACTGATTTCTTGGGGCTTGTCTCTGGCTCTGAAGGGGACAGGCCTGGAGTCGATGATGCCCCGGGTTTGGGAGAGACTAGAGTGGGCGCAGCGCTGGCGCGGCCGGCTGGGGGCTACGCGTTCTCCCGGCAGCACCGCCCGGCACCGGGCCACACCTCGGGGCGCGTGTCCTGAGTGGGAGCTGTGGGCTTGGGGGTGCCCGAGCTGGGACAGCCGGGGTGCGCCCTGCGCTCATTCTTGGCTGGAGTTCGAGCCCGGGGTGGGGGGCCCTCTAGGCGCCGCCGCTCGCGCCCGGGGAAGTGGCCGCCGATCTCCTTCCCGCGTGGCCCGTCTTCCGCCCACCAGATCCGGTGGGGAGATTCCTCTCCCCTTTCCTGTGGGATGCGGGCGGCGGGAGGTGGCTGGAACGGAGTCTTCCTTTGCCTCCTCCTCCCGGGCAGCATCCGAAGCTTTTCTGAGCAGGATGGGGCGGGGGCGGGGGGCCGCGTGCGCCCGGGCGGAGGGAATTCCTTCCCCGGCGGCTGCTGCACCGGCACCGGCAGCAGCGCCTTGCCTTTTTTAGCTCTTCCCCGAGGCTCCTTCTTGCGGCGCGGCCGGGGGGCGGCGGCGCGCTCCACCTCGCGGCGGGGAAAGTGCGGCCCCCGCCGGGCGCCCGGGAGGCGCAGGTGAAGCGCGCAGCCAGGCCCCGGGTCCCGCTGCTGCCGCCGCCGCTGCCGCCACCGCCACCGCCACCGTCACCGCCCGTGGGTGGGCAGCGGGAGACGCCGCAGGGGGACCCGGGGTGATTCCCATCCGCCCGCCGCTCTTCCCGGGCTGCCCTGAGCAAGGAGTTGTTTTGTCATTTTCGCAAAAACACCTTCCCTCTCCCTCCCCGCCGCCCCCCAGGCTGTTTCAGAAATGGCATTGAGTCAGACCTGAGTCACAGGAGAACGTGGGCCCCCAGCCCCGTCCAGCACTGGTTCTTTATTCCCCGGGCCGCCCCAGCCCTTCTGTCTACCCCGACCCCGCAACCAGGGCTCCGCGTCTGGCCCCGCAGGTCCCCGCCTAGTGACCTACCCCTTGGCCCCGCCGCCTGCCCCCTCACGCTACCTGCCCCGCACCCCTGCCCCCTGGCGGCTGTGAAGGGGCCTCATCAGGGTCCGGCACCGCCGTCCGGCCCTGGGTCCCCTGCCTCGACTTTCCCACACAGATAGTGCGCGCTCGGGGTCAGTTCACCAGCCTGGCGCTCGGCGGTGCCCGGCGGCCCCCGTGGTGGTTTACTGTGGTACGCACTACCCGCTAGGACTTGGTCACCTACTTCCACCTCTGGCTACCTATTTTCTCACCCCTTCCACCCTTTCCTGAGCTCTCTGCCGAGAAGGTGCTACACAACTCTATTTTTAGTCCTAACAAGCTGCCTGGCGGAGCAGCTTCCATCTGCAGCGCTCAGAGCCCTTTACAAATGCTAATGAATGGAAGCCGTTTCCTCCGAGTCACTTCGATTCCTACTGCTCCTCCTCACCCCTCCCCCACACTTTCTCCTGAAGGAAATTGAGGCATGGGGTTAGGGTATGCGGATGGGATCCAGCTGGGACAGAACCCCTTGTCTGCTGTGGCCTATTGGTGGTTCTATCTTCACCAGAGCCTTCTCACTCCTCTTAAGTCAGTGCTGGGTCCTGGGTTAGGTTCAGAGATCACACAGTCTCTGTCCTCAAAGAGCTGAAGAGGTGAGCCTAGAAGCATACCATCACAATACAAATAGGTGGCCCAACAGAGCTGTTTCTGCCCATAATGTCACAAGGGCACAGAACTCTCCCCTGGGCAGGGGAGGGAAGGGGCTGGTCCTGTGTTTGTCCTGTTTATAATCAAGTAAGGCGTCCTAGGTGACACCTGAGCTGAGACTATAACTGAGATTGGAATTAATCACGCAAAAAGCAGGGGGCCTGAGGGCAGTTTATGAACAAAAGCGCGAGGTTCAGAGAAAAGCAGTATGAAGTTGGAGGTGAAGATGTTCTGTGTGCCCAGGAGGGAGGCGGGGTTGGAGAGGATCTGGTCAGACTGGAGTTTTAAGTAGATCATTCTGGTGGCTATGAGGAGGGTAGGCTTGATGGGTTAGGAAGCCCTTACAGTAGTCGGGGCAAGAGATGATAAAAGTCCGGACCAGACGTCGTGGAGAAGTGTCTTGGAGAGGACAGCGTGCATTTGAGAAACATTTGACAGTTCCTTAACTGGAGATCCAGAGTGACACATCCTTCTTTTCTCCTGTAGCATGCTGTTAGGCAGGCCTAACATCTCCCCAGTCCTTCAACCGGGGTATCACCGCGTAGATGGAACTCTTTTTTCTTTTGTGCTGGACACTTGGTACTCCTGGAGGGCAGAGACCCACCCTCTGTCTCTGCCATGGCAACTAGCAACGGTGCACACAGTGCCTGTCTGAGCTTATGAATGAATGTACGTTGAACAGATCAGAGCAATGAGAAGGGGTGGGGAGTACTCTCCTGGTATCTGAGGTGTATAGAGATAGAAGGATGCAGGGAGGCAGGACCGTAACCACTGTTCATCTTCATCAAAAGCCCTGTGCACACTTCAGCCAGAAGCTAACCCTCCCTCCACGCCCTTCACCATAAATCAGAAAATGCTGCCAACTATCTATGACTGAGGCTTCAGAAGCTGTAGGAAGCCTCCTTACCAGTTTCAGGCCCTGCTTTCCAACCAAAAAATTATAGTGTCATTTTTGAACACCTGAATTGTGTTCCAGTTAGAGCCAGCTGTGCAGAAGATGGGCTTGGATAATGGCCCTTAGGACACACAGAGAGGAAGGGAGCATGAGGGACTCCCCTGCATTCAGCAGCTTTGTCTACTGGGGCAGTAGGAATGTGGGGTCTTTGTGCATCTCATTCTCCATGCTGTTATTATTGTGCCTGGACATTTTCACAGCCGTCTTTCACTGCCAACAGCATCCAGGGTCATCTTTCCAGTATTAAATCCCAGTCTGTTGTGACAATAAAGGAAGAGGTTACTGTAATCCCAGCACTTTGGGAGGCTGTGGTGGGCAGATCACGAGGTCAGGAGATCGAGAACATCCTGGCTAACATGGTGAAACCCGTCTCTACTAAAAATACAAAAAAATAGCCAGGCGTGGTGGCGGGCGCCTGTAGTCCCAGCTACTTGGGAGGCTGAGGCAAGAGAATGGCGTGAACCTGGGAGGCAGAGCTTGCAGTGAGCCGAGATCACGCCACTGCACTCCAGCCTGGGTGACAGAATGAGACTCCATCTCAAAAAAAAAAAAAAAAAGAAAAAAAGGTTATGAGGGTGGGCCCTGGTCTAGGTTTGCACCCCAGTACCTCCACTCCTGCTAGCTGTCTGGCCATAGAGAGGTTGTGACTTATTCAGCCTTTTGAAACCTCAGTTTTCTCACCTATAGATTGAATATATATGAGAGTCCTTGCGAAGCTTAAAAGAGTTTGTGTTTAAGCATTTAGAATGGTGTCAAGTACCTAGTAAATGCTCAATAAATAGTAATTGCTCTGAATACTGCCAGAGCCTTCTATCCTATACTTGTTATGACTGTACTTCCAGCTCCTCTCCGGGCTGATCTACACAAGTTGCTGTTTTCGGATCCTGTGAAATCTTCCCTTAGTCCCTTCCCTCAAGTCTTAGATACTTAGGGAGGGAATCAGTGACCCTGTCATTAATCGCTGAATCACTCTTCTGGGGCAAGAAAACGTACTTCATTTAGGAGAACGGTTCCATTTTTTATGCAGATGAGATACTCCTGTAGATAATTGGCTAGGCTATGGAATCATAGAATGTTATAGCTGGAAGACCTCACGGGGGTACTAATTCCAGCTTGAATTTTTCTGAGATCCAGAGATTGAGTTACTTGTGTGGTTAGGGGAAGATTGAGGATGGATCCCAGGCCTCCAAATCCTGTGGCCTCCTAAACAATGCTACCAGCTTTCCCTGGGATCTGCTGTCACCCCATACCTTCAGTTCAGCTGGAGTGCTTTTGATCTTTTCTTTCTCTTCTCCCCATCAATACTCCTGATTAAGTGGCCGCTTTTGTATTGGCATCGCTCACTTGGTGCTAGCTAAACATGCAGGAGAAATGAATTCAGGGTTCAGACTTAGTGGGGAGAGAGAGAGAATGACTTCATGCTCCCGATCCAACCAGTATGTTGCTCAAACCCTCCTCACAAATTGCTCCTAAGATCTTATCACTAAAGTACAAGATTGAGTCTAGGTTATTAAAAGTTGCAACTGAACCCATTTTCTCTCTGTTTCTTTTCATTTTCTCCTGTCCACCACCCTTACCCCACACCTCTCTGTCAAGAGAAGTTCTTAGTTCTTGATATTTCTCTTTAATCAAGTTGACATCTTGGACCTAAGGAAATTCAGAATCCAGAAGGGCTGCAAGACTCAGAATGAGAGCCAAAACAGAAAATAGATCCCTGACATCACAGAGCCCTGGTCAAGCCCCCTTTTAATGTTTTAAAGAGATTCTCCAGTGAGTGCTGCTAAATGTAATCTCTGTCAAATCTTGCCACAGAAAGTCCAGGAGAAAAGCTCAGGATTGAGAGTTTGCCCACTTGCATTTGCATTCTGGCCGTATGACTTAATTTCCTCTGTATTCAGCAGGTAAGGTGTGTAGCCTCTCTGGGCCTCAGTTGTATCATTTGCAAAATGGGGATAGTAGTTGATATTTATCTATCCTAGCTCAAAACCTATCTCTTAGGCTTGTTGTGAGGATTCAATTAGTCTATGGAAAGCCCTTGGAAAGTCTGGTACATGGAAAGAGCATGAAACACTGAGCTATTATTATTAGCTGTAATAGGGCACATTGAACCTCCACTTTTCCCTCTGCTGACTTCAGTAGGCTAAAGTGAAATTCTTCTATAAAGTTCTCCACTCCACGGGTGAGGGCTTGGAATCAAAACCTGAGGCCCTGGACAAGAACCAGGTAGCAGCTCTGGCAATACGTGGGCACTGACTTCCAGCTTATTGTGTCAACTGGCCAGTCACTTAGAAGTCAAGAATCCCTACATTTCAAGGAGTACAAATTTAATTCTATTTTCACAAATATTTATTGAGCATTTTCTATGTTCAATACACTGTGCTGGGCACTGGGGATACTGAGATCAAATGTGGCCCGGGTCCTCAAGAGCTTCCAAATGAGATGACTAATAGGGAAACCATTAAGTAGACCTCCTGGCAGCACAGTGTGTTGTGAACATGGAGAGTCAGGGCTGTCACTGAGTCACCTGCAGTGTGCTCAGTAAGCTGGCCTTGGATGGACCATGCAGGGAGACTGTGGCTACTTATTCTTGTGTCCCTGTTGCCTGGCATGGAACAGATGTTCAAAAGATCTTTGTATGTGACTGGCTTGTAATGGAGGGTCTTGAGGAAAGCTCTACGGAGTACGTATCCTGGGTTTTAAGCTTCGAAGATAGAGTCAGATTTTGAGAGGGCAAAAAAGATGGGAATGCATAAACACAACGTGGTATATCCACACAGTGGAAGATTATTCAGCCTTAAAGAGGAAGGGAATTCTGGCGCATACTACAACATGGATGGAACTTGAGGACATCATGCTAAGTGAAATAAGCCAGTCGCAGAAAGACAGGTACTGTACCATTCGCTTAGGCAAGATACCTAGAGGAGTCAAATTCATAGACAGAAAGCAGAATGGTTGTTGCCAGGAGCTGGGGGGAGAGGGAAGAGGGCGTTGTTTAATGGGTAAAGAGTTTCACTTTTGCAAAATGGAAAGCATTCTGGAGATCAGTTGCATATCCATGTGACAGTCCCTAAGACTACCGAATTGGACACTGAAAAATGGCTAGGATGGCAAATTGTATGATGTGTATATTCTGGTACCATATATATATATTTTTTTTTTCTTTCTTTCTTTCTTTTTCTCTTTTTTGAGACAGAGTCTCACTCTGTCACCCAGGCTGGAGCGCAGTGACATGATCATAGCTCATTGCAGCCTTGACTGCTGGGCTCAAGCGGTCCTCTCACCTCAGCCTCCAGAATAGCTGAGACTACAGGTGTGCACCATCATGCCCAGTTAATTTTTAAATTTTTTGTAGAGATGGGGTCTCCCTATGTTGCCCAGGGACAGACAACTCCTGGGCTCAAGCGATTCTCCTTCCTCAACCTCCCAAAGACAATATTTTTTAAAAAGATAGGGAAGGGATCTACAAAAACAAAGATGGAAGGCAAGATAGAGAGGCATAAGAGTGTAGGTTGTATTCAAGGAAAGGATGCTGGACTGATAGGACCCAAACTTAAAGTACAGGGAGGGACATTATAGGAGATGAGGCAGGATGGAGACCAGATGGGCCTTGAATGCCATGTCAAGGAGTGCGGAGTTTAAAATTTAGGCTTTGATTCCATACATTACTGAAGTGGGTCTTCTAATATTCTCAATCTTGGCTACTAGACAGCTGTCATAGGTACTCTGTGGACCAATGTGCCAAGCTGCTGTCTCAGTTCTATCCCAACCCAACCTCTTCTGCTAAATAGGTCTCGAGGCTCATCTCACCTGGGCCAGAGACGGCCCCTTGCACCTGGACACTTCTGGCTGCTTTCTCTGCTGGCTTTGTTTTGGACTGACCCCCCTGGAGTATTCAAGCTCCAGCTCACTAAGGGAAAACTAATGAGATTCCAGCCTGATGAGCCTGACTTTTTTCCAAATGAATAGTTGTAAGCAACCTCAGTGCTGTAAGCTTACCACTTGGCGAATTACTGGCTCTGCCTCAGAAGCTACTTGGATTTTCCATCTTTGACTTTCTCCTGGGGTGCAGGCTCCACAGGGGAGTCTGATGGCCATGTGATAGTGTTCCCTGGTAGATAGGTGCTGCTGCGTAGTTTGCTTTATAGGCTGGGTTTCTCTCAGCCTAAGACAAAAGTTTACTTATTGAAAGTAGAAATGAGTTCAGCATGTTGGGTTTTTTTGAAATGTTTGGGTGTTATGGGGACACCCATGCCATGCTGACTTCTAAATGGAGTCCAAACCAGATGACCACAGTTAGTCCCTTCTATGTAGTTCTGTGTTGTTGTTGTTGTTGTTGTTGTTGTTGTTGTTGCTTGAGACAGAGTCTCGCTCTGTCACCCAGGCTGGAGTGCAGTGGTGCAATCTTGGCTCACTGCAACCTCTGCCTCTCAGGTTCAAGTGATTCTCCTGCCTCAGCCTCCCAAGTAGCTGGGACTACAGGCACCTGCCACCATGCCCAGCTAATGTTTGTATTTTTAGTAAAGATAGGGTTTCACCACGTTGGCCAGGCTGATCTTGCACTCCTGGCCTCAAGTGATCCACCTGCCTCGGCCTCCCAAAGTGTTGGAATTACAGGCGTGAACTACCACGCCCAGCCTGTTATTTATTTAACATGAGACTTTTAGGCTTCAGTTGTCATCTCAAAGTCTCAGTTTCTTAATCTCTAAGATGAGTCTAATTATCCCTTTCTTGCTTTCTAAGGATATTGAGAACATGAATGGGGTAGAGCGGATGCCATACTTTGAAATCTGAATAACAGGATGAGATACTTAATACTCTGCATTCTCCCAGGATGCTGCGGTCAAGCATTTGACAGTAAGGATATACTCTGTATGCTCCTTATCTCTGCGTTTACCAAAATGAAAAGAGAAGAAGGAAATTCTCATTCTGAGGTTGATGATAAGGGTTAACAATGAGGCCATGTTATCTCCTTTCTTAAGCCACATTGCTAAAAACAGCTACACTCCTCAGATGCCCTCACTATTTTGCTGCCCAACATCTGAGAAAGGAACTTAAGAAGAAATGCAGGAAGATGGATGATTCCTTTTACCATTTCAACACCCACACTATCCCTCTTTGACTAGCTGGGTCTGTGGGTGCTACTGAAGCTACCCCTTCTCACTGGGACATGGAGAGGACCCCACCTTAGTTATAACAGCAGCAAGAACAAAATGCCTCAGCCCTTGTCACCTAGAAGAATTCTACCCCCATGGTCTCCACGCTCTGAAAAATGGTGGAGGAGATGGTAGGGATAGCAACAAAGAGTTTGCCCTGTGGATGGTCCATGAAGCATCGCCCAACACACCATGCACCCCAGGGGCATGTAAGTCAGGAGATGGACAATTCCTACTATTGCAGGTAGTTCTCGTGGACAGCTCTCCTTTTGCTCCCATCCCTTGCCTCCTGTTCATCTCCATGGCCCACTGCTCCCTGACTTGGTATGCTGCCTTAACCATGTCATGCACAAAGTGAGATAGATAGAGAGAAAAGGTTATGAGGAATGCTTCGGTATTTGATACCGGCTTCTGAATTTTCTGTTTAGTAACCCACTTCCACCTCCCTCTTTGATCTTGGACTCTGCATCCCACTAGAATCAACTCTCCTTGCTCCCCCAACTTCAGGTTCTCTTGTGACTTCAGATGAAAGACTCATCACATCAGTTCTGGGTTCAAGGACTCTACCAACCCAGGCCAGCTCCTGGCCTGCAGTCATCTTAGCTTCCAATTCCAGTTCTGCTGTTTGCTTGCTGTGAATCTCGCTCGCCGCTTAAAAGTTAGCATATACTGTACACTGACTCTTCCACTCCTGCCGGTCCTTCAAGAACTTGGCTCTGGTCACAAATGTTTCTGGAATGGGTGATGGGGAGCAAGAGGCTGAGAGAAGCATATAGCCTTTGGTAGGCGATGGAGCCCCATATAGTATAGATGCTTTGTCTGTAAACTGCTTCATGGTATTAAACCAAAATGTGTGAGTGAGTAATTGTGTGTTTGTGTGTGCATGTGTGTGTGTGTGTAGATTCCATTTGTTAAGGTAGCCCAAATGTTCACTATAAAAATTTGGACTACCCAGATTTTTTTTTTAAAGAAAGTGAAAAAATTAAATGTCTCTACTCCCACACTAAAAGATAAGCCAGTATTAATATTATGGTATAAATTCCTCTATGTTTTTATACCTATCAATTGTATCTTACTTCACATACTGGCTTATAATTTTGTGTTTTTTTTTAACATAATAATGCATCAGTTCATGTCATCAGACACTCACCTATCATTTTTAATGGCTGAATTATGTTCTGCGGAGTTCAGACTCTTACTTCATTTAACCAGTTCCCCTTTGTTGGACATTGGGTTGTTCCTGGGGACGTTTTTCTTTCACTATTATAAATAATTTGGTGACAGGGAAACTTAGACTAAATCTTTGACTTTATTTTTAATTTCTGAGGGTAAGATCCTAGAAGAGGAACTAATAGATCAAAGGGTATGCACCTTTTCAAGGATTTTTATGTTTGTATTTATTTATTTATTTGAGAGATAGTTTCCCTCTATTGCCCAGGCTAGAGTGTAATGAGGCAATCTCGGTTCACAGAAACCTCTTCTTCTGGGCTTAAGCAATTCTCGTGCCTCAGCCTCCCCAGCAGCTGAGATTATAGGCATGCACCTCTATGCCTGGCTAATTTTTGTGTTTTTAGTAGAGACGAGGTTTCGCCATGTTGGCCTGGCTGGTCTCGAACTCCTGGCCTCAAGTAATCCACCCGCCTCAGCCTCCCAAAGTGCTGGGATTACAGGTGTGAGCCACCTCTTTCAGCCCTTTTCAAGGTTTTTGATATTCATTGCCAAACTTGTCCCAAGAAAACCCAATTTCTATTATCATACTGTCAACATTTCATCAACACTGTATTTTTTTAATTTGTTAAAACAATTACCAATTTGACAAGAAAAAATAGTACTCTAATTGATTATAAATTAGGCTGGTTATTTTTTCATGTGCTTTTTGGCAGTGTGTATTTATTTTGTGATTTTTCTATCCATTGTTGCCCATTTTTTCTATTTAGACTTTTTTCTTACTGATTGGTCAGAGCTTTTTAGTACATTAGGTATATTATCCCCTTCATCACATATTTGCCAATATTTTCTTGGTCTTTTGTTTGCTTTTTATTATATTAGGTTTCTTTTCTTTTCTTTTCTTTTTTTTTTTTTTGAGACAGCGTCTCACCCTCGCCCAGGCTGGAGTGCAGTGATGCAAATACGGTTCACTGCAGCCTCAACCTCCTAGGCTCAAGCCATCCTCCTCCTGCCTCAGCCTCCTAAGTAATTGGCAATACAGGCGTGTGCCACCATACCTGGCTAATTTTAAAATTTTTTTTGTAAAAATGGGGTCTCACTTTGTTGTCTAGGCTGGTTTCAAATTGCTAGGCCCACACAATCCTTCCCCTTTGGCCTCCTAAAGTGCCGGGATTACAGGCGTGAGCTATCATGCCTGGCTGCTTTTTACTATATTTATGGTATTTGTATGTAGAGGAATTGTACCTTTTTGCATAGTCTAATCAGTCGTTTTCCTTTATAATTTTGATTCTGGTATCATCATTGGGAAGGTCTTCTGCACTCATAAGGGCATTCTTTCTCATTTGATTTAATGCTGAGTTCTAGAAACATAATACTTCCAGCAATTTTCTCTACAGAAGCCTTAACCTCAGGGGTGCACAGCCTCCAAATTGTCTGCAGGGCCAGAGGAAGGAATGTGAAAATGCAGATCATGACACAGACCCCACATCTAATAGACTCTCTGAGGGCTGGGGAAGGACTTTAAATCTCTTCTAGTCTTGGTGACAATCTGGGCTCCACCTGAACACCCCTAACGATCTCATCTGGGGGATTTTACTTTTTGTTCAGATCTTTACAAAAGTTCCCTGGGTTCAGAATAATGTCAACATCTTCCCAAGCATCCCTCTCCCAGGAGCTCTCAGTGTCACTACACGGTGTGCCCCCATGCAGGGCACAGGTCACCCAGGCAATTATAGGTGGGAGAATTGCAGAGAGAGGGGATGAGTTGATCCTGGGTCACAAAATGCTTCTGTATCAGTCATGGGAACACTGACTGCAAGACTGGTGTGCTGTTCACACCTGGACCATGGTGTGAACATGGTGTGAACAGACGTGGTGTGAACACACACATACATGCTGATTTGGACAAGCTTGCATGCAAACACACACACGTTCTAATCTCACCCTTCTGCTAGTTAATCCTAAATGGGAGAAACTGTCTCTGTAATTTGAAAAGAGGGAGGGGGAGGGAGCAAATAAAACCTTCAGTAGAAAGAGTCAGGAGAAGATATGCATTGAGCATGTGCAGAGTAATTTTTCTTCTGCATGCTTTATTAAAGAATTATATGACATAATTACACGTTATAATGTCTTTACACATATTTATGGTAATTACGTCAATGCACATTTGATGTTCTGTAATTACAGTAAATACACAACAATCCTGACAAATCGCTTGATCAAGAATTCAAATTCCCTAAGTGAAGACGGGGAGAAAAGACATTAACTCCTTTGCTCCCTCATTGCCCCAGCCCCTGCTTATCTCTCTGTCCTTTACTGGCAGTCGTGGAGGTGGTTTGTATTCCTAGCTGTTATCAAGGCACGATTATATTCATTTCCACCAGGCACGTTCCTGAGACTGGTCCCTACGGCAAGACTACTTATTTTTATCGTTCCCCCTATAATACTATTGTGTATGCATGTTGTGTAGGAGGAGTGGGTGCCAAACCTGATAGTGTCCCAGAAGCAGATATGTAGTGAATATACATATTTTGGTCGGGCCCTCTGCAAAAAGATTTGTCCTGGGAGGCGTAGGGAAACACAAAGGAAGTCGCCAGTCAGGTTTCATCTCCTATGGAAATTGGAGTTAAAATAAATACCAGCAAAGCTCCTCACTTACCTAGAGGCTACTGCCAATCTCAAAGCGACTTTGTAACTTGGTCGATTCCTGAAGGGTAGAGCCCTGTCCAGTCCTCTAGCACCTGGAGTCATGCACTGAGATTCTTAAGCAGTGAGGCTGTGAGAGCACCTATCTGTGTGCAGCATTGCAGGCACTGATTATATTGGATGGATCTTTTTTTTCTCTTACATGAATTTCTTTTTTTTGGTCTTATGGTCTCTGGATTCTGGTGTTGGCGAGGTTTGTCGTTCTTGCTAATTAGGATCTGTGGCCAGTTTATCAAAAACAATAAGCAGTTGGCATAATTGTTGTCCCCACCAAGATGCATCTCCTGTGATCTGTTCATCTGCGGATCCCAAGTCCTCCTAAGGCCTGGAGGAAACGTTTCTTTGCCTTTGTCCTGACAAGTTCCTGGTCAGAACCCTCCATGGACTCAGGCCGTCATTTATTAGGCCCAAAGAAGGAGCGCTGGGCTTCCAGGAGGCAATAGCAGAGTCCAGGATTTGAGCTCTGTATCCCTAATGGCTCACCTTCTGGATTTCCTCCCGTGAAGGGAATTTGCTGTGAGGCAAGTGGTAGAATTGAAAGAACGTCAGGACTGAGGTAGGAAGCTCTGGCTCCCTCTGTTCCTACCTAACTCTGATCAGCTTTTTGACCCTCTCTCTGAAAAGAAGGGCACCTTCCTACCTACTTCACACGGCTTTGAGCTAATAGATATTAAGGAGCTTGACAATATTAAAACTTTAAATAAATGTAAGAACTCTGCAATAAACTCCAGCGTCCAGCATTGACTTCCTTTAGTATGAAAGCAGAAATAATGCCCCAGGTTTACATCCACTGATTTTATCCCACCTCTGTGACCTGGAGAAACCAATTATCCCTGGAACAGGTGGTCTTGCAGGGTGTTTTCGCTGGTCCCCACAGGAGAACAAAAGAAATCTGTCACACTGGTTCAGGCCAGTATGGGAAAGGAGTAAAACGAGGGCTAATGATTCATCAAAGTAGCAAACTTATTGACTAATAAAATTCTTAGTCATGAAGCCTCCATGTGCCACGCATACCGAAATCAAAGCAATTACAGATTGAAATGAAACTGGAATGCTTAGTTTGGAAAATGCTTGTTTTAGCCCAAGATGGGGGCTGCAGGTGAGTGACCCCTCAGTCCCCCAGTAATGAAAGCGCTTCGTATCTCGCTTGGAAGGATGGTAATTGCTGCAGGCTAAGATAGGGATCTGGCTGTGCTAATGATGCCCTGTTCCTTTTTAGAGGCCTTGCTCCAGTTCTCCTGGAGTGCCAGGATTGCAAAGGAATGCAGAGTGATAGAAATGAACACATGAACACACGCATCTTAGCATTTTGCATTTTTCAAACGTTGCCATCATCTTTTAGTCTTTTTTTTTAATCGTTAATTGCTCAGGACCTGGTAAATTTAGACGGATGCCTCATCGATGTATTTAAACATGTGAGCAACTGAAATGGAAACAGATGTAGCATTTTCTTTCTTTCTTATTTTTTTTTTCTTTTTAGTGAGGACTTTGCACGGCCAGGAACTATAATTCATATTTTCTTCACACTCACAAAAGACTCCGTTGGAACCAAGTTTGTGTTGGGAAACAGATTTTTTCTAGGCTCTTTCTGGTTGGACGCTCTTGTGGTGTGTTTCTCGCTGCTGTTCATTTACCAACGACTAGAAAAGGTGGGCTCGGAGGGAAAGGAGACCCGGGCTTGCTCCTTTTTACATGGGTTCAGGAAAGAAATCGGCAGGTTTGTGCTCCTGAGATGGTCGTTGAAGATGGGAGGGTGCCGGAATCTGCAAATGTGTTCACGTAATCAGAGCATGCTCGTTCTGCCAAAGCAACTTCTTGCCTCACTACAACAGGTAGGGAAAAAAAGAAGAACAAGAAACTCACTTCTTCTATACTCTAGGGGTTGAGACTTTGGAGGTGGAGGGCAGGAGTTTGAAATTAAACATTCGGAAGAGAAATCGGCAAGAGACCAAATCTCCAGCAACAGAATGTCCATTAAATCTCAGTGATGGAATTCCCAGTAAGGACTGTTCCAACCCCTCTCCCTTTTTCCTCTGCCGCCTCCCCACCAGTGCTTGGGAGTTCAGTAACTCCCCCAGAGGGATGGTGCCCTATTCTCTCCGGGTCTATATAATCCTTGGCTGCTGAGCTACCAACTGCAGTCCCCAAGGATTGAAAATTAATTTCTTTCCCTGCCCCACGCAGCTGATCCCACCTGGCCCGTGGCTCAGCTGGGCGCTGGGGTCAGATGTGCAAGACCACCAGGTGCTCGGAGTAAATGATCAGGGCCTTGGACTGAGAAGGCTCGTAACAATACGAAAATGCCATTTTCCACTTAACTCAATTGCAGTGCATCCAGCTGTCTCTTTGCACTGAGATTCAATTATCAGGGCCGATGCACGCTCCCTCTTTCCCCCGAGTCCTCACTTGTGCTTTCTGGGGAGCTGTTTGATGCCCCCTTTTCCCAGCAACTATGGGTAATGGGATTCTGATAAACAAGAGAGAGGATTTTTCTGCTCGTTGTCAGCTTCAGGTGTGAGGACCTGAGTAACTCTAATGTGCAATGAGTGGCGCCCTGGGAGAGCACTGCAGTGTGAGTTAGAAGACCCTGCTTTTGCTGTGGTTGGGCAAGTTGCTTAGCTTTCCTGAGCTCAGTTTCCTCCTCTGTCCTGTAATAAAGTTATACCAGATGATCTCTGGGTCTCATCGTCTAGTTCCAAAATCCCAAGTGTCTACCTTAAGTAGGCTTCACTGAGGGCCCCAAAGCACTTCCTTGATGGGAGTATATTCATTCTCAAGAATCGACTCAGAAGGAACTGGAATGCAAAGTCACAAAGGCCACTCAGTGCCCCAATAACTGGTGCGCCTGGAACTCAAGCCAGATGTTCTGGCTTTGGGCTCTGGGTCTTTCACCTCCCTCTTCCAGAAGCCCGGGACTCTCAGCGGAGTCCGGCATGTTAGAACTTACTAGAGGCACCATGCAAGCCAAATATGGAGGGGAGGAAGGGAGTGGAGACTGTCACCCAGGGCAAGATCCATTTGGACGTTGTCCCGAAGAGGCTGCCTTTCCAGGTCCCCCGCCTCTCGATCTTCAGTTTGTGAGGCTGTCAATGGAAACTGGATCCAAGTGTTGCTGATTCAATGATGTTTGCCCAAATGCTGTTTCCTAAGAACTGTTGGATGCCCAAGATGCTTTCTGAGTCTGTTTTCTTTTTCCAACAAGCCCGTTTCTTTTCCTGGAAGTGGGACATGGCATGAAGCCGTGTCTGAACCCAAGTCTATTCCAACTCCTTTCTAAACTTGGATCACATTGCAATGAGAGGCCCTTCCTCCTACCCCTCCCAGAGGTCCTGGGAGGCTGTGGCTGTTAGTAACACTGACTATATGCAGCAGTCTTCCTGCTTATGCGCCTAGACATAGCTCCATACATCCGGATTTCATTTTATCTTCAAACCATGTTGGGAGGAAGGATGAGTATCTCCATCGTGTAAATGAAGAACTAAGACTAGATATCACAAATGGCAGGTTACACAGCCAGAGCTAGGCTCACAGCCCCTGCTCTTTCTAGCATCTCACACACCACACACACACACACACACACACACACACATGCTTGCCATGGAGATGTTTTCAGACTAAGAACAACCCCTCTTAGTGGCGCTGTCCAGCCATATCACAGCTCACACCTCACCTGGCTGTTTGGACACGACTTTGCTCTCTGACTTCCCAGTTCTCCCAGAAGATCAGCTTGCTCCAAGAAACCCCTGGCTTTGTTCCTTTTCCAGTCCCTCTTCAGGGACTCCCTTTTCCAGTTCTTCCCACCATCAGGCAGTCCCTTTTGTCAGGTTGTCCTGATTCAAGATGCTGGCCAGCAAGGATTCATCCCATTCGCTCTTGCCTGTTCACCTTCTCCATTGTTTTCAGGAGGGGATCCCATAAACTCAGACCCTAAACTAGGGGAGACGTTGCAGTAAGAAGAAGAACAATAATCATCCCAGCTCAGTCACTCACTGGGCAAGTCCTCAAGCCCACTATTTATGTCTTCTAAGCCACAGATTTTTTTTTTTTCTTAAAGGGTAGGATGGCATCTTCCTCTATCACAGGGCTCCTGGGGGATCCAGGAGTCCTTATGTGTGGACATATTTGGTGAACTGTAAAACACAAGTCATACACAAGCTCTTCTGTGCTCACTGCCCCCATCCTAATTTGATCACTATTTCTTTCCACCCGCATTTACCAAATGCCCACATGTGCTGCCTCCTTCGTGGAGTACACTCAGGTCCTCTTTCCCATCCCCATTCACAAACCAGTTGCATTCCACAGCAACAAATGACAGATTAAAGCCATGGACATGTGAACGTCTTGGGTTGACTCTATGTGAATGGAATCAGAAGCATCAGATTTTGACATCTTTAACCTTTTTTTGCATAAAAAGTAGATGTGAAGAGTGAAGAGTTGTAGTAACACCCCAGGCCAAGTAGCATATTCAAGACAGCATGGCAGGTGACACCCAGGATGTCAGAGAACGTGACAGCAGCACTGGGGACGTGAATCGCATAATGCCACACATCAGCGTTGCCAGCAGAGCCAGGATAACTTGGCAGTGGGCACGGAAACACCGTCTGGGTCAGAAGATGCCAAGAAGAGCTGGTGTGTTATCATTAGCAAAGTAACAGACAGATTCAACCAAGGCTGCTAATACCAAGTTGCCGTGTCTTCCACCCCCTCTTTCTGCCCTCTAACTGACCTCAGGCTGGTAGCTTTCCTTTCCCTGCCTGTGCGGTGGGACGTCCCACTTCCTATCTACACTGTAAAGCACCTTGAAGGCAAGAACCAGGTCTTAGATGCCAGAAACGCATCTCCCAGTAGAAGGCACCTAATATCTATTAACTCATGGATAGCCATAATCTATTTTTACTCAGTGCCTCAGCTTCTCCATTTGTAAAATGGGAGAATAATTACAATACCTTCTAAAGGATGAATAAGAAAAAAAATTACAATACCTTCTAAAGCTTCTCCATTTGTAAAATGGGAGAATAATTACCATACCTTCTAAAGGATGAATAAGAAAAAGTTTAATAGCCATGGAGAATGCTGAAGCCATCTATTAGAACTGCTTTATGTACATCTTCATTTCCAATTGGGACCTCACACAGCCATTCTTGCTGCAGTCTTTAGGATCCCAAGCACAGAACTGACAGTCCCAAGCACTTTAAGATCTCAAGGAGACAGAGGCTGGGGGTTGCCCTCTTGCTCCATGGACATGCTGCCTGGAGCTGGTACTTGCTGCTTTCCAGATTCCTGCCACTGGACTCTATTAGGAGAATATGGTGTAAGGATATCTGGTTATCTGAATGATGGTGGCTAGTGCTTCTGAGAAGACTTTAGAGACTAGACAGTGGATGTTTGTCTTTATCGGATGGTTCTTCAAAGGGAAATAATTCTGCTCCCTCAGCAGTCCGCCTTTTGCCCCAGCTGCCTTTCTTCTTGATGACACTCATCATCATCTCTTCCCTGAAAATGCAACAGAAGAAAGGAAATTTCTCCGTCCTTCCTCCTTGCCACAGCTACTACTCAGAGTCCTGTCTCCAGCTTTGCAACTCTCTCTCCTCCCTCCTGCCTATTTTTCTCTGGCTACCAAAAATTGATCTGTTTCTTATGGTTCCATGTGGAATTTGACCATGTGCATAGAAACAGCCAGGCAGGGCTGATAGCACTGTCAGACAGCACAGCTCCTGACACACCTGCACAGGAGTGAGCACACACTCGCACACACGCGCGCGCACACACACACACACACACACACACACTTCCCCTTCTCTGAGCCTACACAGGATTTCCTCTCTCCTATCCCCCTCAGCTGGTCCCACACACTCATCCTCCCCTGGCACAGCCCACATCGCCACCACCCTGCCCGCCCCATACTCCACTCCCGGCAGGCAGACAGCCCTCCCCTGCCTCCCTACTCCTCACAAATCCAGGAAGAGCTGCACTCCCTTGGATAATGAGTTGAGAACTTACAGCCTCTCGTCTCTCTCTGGCTGGTGACTGACACAAATGGAATTCATCTTTAATCATCTGTTAACTCGTTGTCTATTATAGCTCTTTAATAGCACCATAGATATTCTTAATGAAGCATGATTTAAGGTATTTACAGCACATGGACCGACAGACATCACTCACAGTGTGCAGGTAATGAGGCATAAAACGGCTTTTGAATTCCCCCCAAAAGAGAAAGCGACAGAGAGAGAGAGAGAGTGCTTTAACACTGGGGCAAAAGAAAAAAAAAAAATAAAAGCCTTGTGTTGTAAGGTTTGTTTTAAAATGTTTAGGCATTTAAAGTCATTTCAGCTCTTCCTAGGTGTTTGGCTCACAGAGTTCAGCGATTACCCCCACTGAGAGTGGTAGGCTCAGGTTCCAAGCATTCTCTTGAAGCCACCTGAGGTCCAGGCATCTTTCCTGGAGCATTTTGGGGGCTGGGGTTGAGCAGTGTTGCTCAAGGGGGCATGTAGAACTCAGACCATCCTCAGCTTCCTCCAGTCACCCAGTTTTCCCTGATGCTGTTCCTAGGGGTAACAACCATCTTTGTAGGGAAGGGGACAGGGGCTAGGGGTTACCCTCCTGCCCCATGGACCTGCTGCCTGGGGCTGGCTGGTGCCTCTCTCTTGCCTCATGAAACCCAGGCCGCGTTAGCCTTCAAAGTAAAGCCTATGAGAAGCAGAGGGGGACCTAGCCTGTCATCTTACCAAGGAGAAGATCCGAAGTCACCCAGCTAGTTAGGGACAAAACCAGAACTGCAACCAGGGTCTCCTGTCCCTTGGGGGTCTTCCTCCCGCCCCATGATGGTGTTCTGAATGTCCAACTAGACAGGCTTCATGAAATCTTCAAGAAAATGGAGATTTCAAGAGAGCAGAGGAAAACATGGAGGTAGAGTAGAAGACTGTTTTCCAAGGACATGCTTTAAATGTAGAGATCTCTAAAGCAGAAGCAACACCTTAAAGGGCTGTGTGCCAGGGTAGGACGGGAGAGGATGACAGATCTGAATTCCAGCTCTGACCCGACTGCCCCAGGACCCCTGACCTTTGAACAGGACTTGCTGACATTCCCCTACTTCCTTTCTCCGCCTCGGAGGGTTGGGCCCAGCCAACCCACCTTCTGCGGAGTCAAGGAATAACGTAAAGAAAAATGACTTTTTGAGGGGGCGTAGATTGGACATGCACGTCATTCACAGTGATGGAAGTGATGTCATCTTTCTCTTGACCAATTTACCAGGATCCCCTTTTTTTATTTTTAAAAATTTTTTTGTAGAGGCGTGGTCTCCTTGGGTTGCCCAGGTTGGTCTTGAATTCCTGGGCTCAAGCGATCCTCCCACCTTGGCCTATCAAAGTGCTGGGATCAGAGGTATGAGCCATTGTGCCCTGCCAGTACCCCCTTGGTCATGTTACCTTTATGACCCTCCACTGTCCCAACACAGGCAATCTCTATTTGGCCCAAACCCAAACACTACAAGTTTTTGGTGACATTTGTATTGAGTCCCCTTTCTGCCACTCACCAGTGTTGGCCACTGTGAGGCTGTAGTAGATGTGGGCAGGGAACTGGAGACCCCAGGCCCAGTGGGTCCACCTTCATGAGGGAGCGGAGTTGAGATGCTTTGGGGGTCAGTGACACAACCTCTTACTTGGCTTGGGGTGCAAACCTAGACTCCCCGTCACCCTGGCCTTCTCCTCTCCGAGAGGAGAACTGTGGGCATCGCAGTGGTGACACTTCAGTCACCACAGGCACAGCAGCCAAGTGAAAAGATGGGTTTAGGGTAGGGCGGGGCACCCTGATGCGATTTCTCAGAATGGAGTCATGAGGATCCCATGATAGCTTGACCAAGGCCACCAGATTCTCTCCCAATCCAGGGTTTAGTGCCTTTACAAGCAGGAGCTCCTACTTCTAAGTAGGAGCATTTCCCTTTTTCCACTCGAAAGAAGGTAGCACAGGGAGGGGAAGGGGCCAGCCCTGGTCATGCGGGACCAGAACTCTGGGGCCCAGGACTCCCCAGGCTGTTGCTTCTCCTAATCTGTCTCCCCGTGTGCAGCCTCCCCTTATGCCTGGGAGAGGCCACTGACCATGGGAGGGAGCCAGATGCCCTGATCTGTGCACACGGTGCATGCGGGGTGGCATTCTGAGGACACTGACAGGAGGAAGAACCCACCAGCACCAGCCCAAAGGTGGAGGTTCACATAGGAGAAGGACATTTCTCCTGGCATCTCTAGCTCTTTTAGATGCACCCCAACTTAGAAGCTGTCCCAGTCTCTGTCATCCAAGCTATACCCTAGGCGGGCCCAACCCCAGCAAGTAGGAATACAGGAGCAGAAGCCTGTCCATCCAGGACCTGGCTGACCATGCCAGTTATTTCACGCATTCATTCTGTGCCAGGTCAGGCCTGTGCCAGGTCCTGAGAGGAGCTGAGCAGCTTGCCCAGATGAGCCTGTGGTCTGATCAGAGGACAGATTTCTAAACCAATAATGCCTGATAGTGGCTTAAGGAGGTGAGAGGCACCTTTTGGGGCATGAGGACAGAATGACTGTGGGTGGAATACCTGTGGTATTGAAAATAGATTTCTCAACCTGAAGAATGGCAAGGCGTTTTCCCCCAGCAGGCCACAGAGATGGATGTAGAGCTGACCAGCCTCCCAAAATACACAGATTCATGGAATGTCAAGATCAGAGGAGGCCCTGAAGCTTCCCTACAACATCTCTACCATGTGCTGCTGGATTTATTCACTTATTTTTGAGACAGGTCTCTCTCTGCTGCCCAGGCTAGAGTGCCCTGGTGCACCCATGGCTCACTGCAGCCTCAACCTCCCAGGCTCAAGTGATGCTTCCGCCTCAGCCTCCTGAGTAGCTAGGACTATAGACACATACCACCACACCCAGCAATTTTTGTTTGTTTGTTTTGTTGTTGTTGTTGTTTTTTAGAGATGCATCCCCCTGTGTTGTCAGGGCTGGTCTCAAACTCCTGGGCTCAAGTGATCCTCCTGCCTTGGCCTCCCAAAATGTTGGGGTTACAGGCGTGAGCCACTGCATCTGGTCTGATGACGGATTTACTTTCCTCCCTAACCCCACCCTCATTCCCATGCAGCCCATTTCAGGGCTGCTCAGCGCTGACTCTTGAAAGGTCTTCCTTTATCCTTCAAGGACTAGAAAGCTGATATAGGGGATGCGTGAGGACCAGACGGAGAATGGAGAGCTGGCAGGCCTCAGGCGGTCCAGGAAACTGATTCTGCCCTATACCGCTGCTCTCCCCCTTGCATCCTGGGTAATTTGGCTCCTGGGGGACCTGCCTACATGGGGCTTTAGTTTGCCATGACCGTGATTTCTCCCACCGCCTGCTAATGGGCCCTGGTTCATAGGACTGAGAGTAGCCTGGCTTTCCTTGTGCCAGGGCATACACTGGCTGGCTATGGGTTGGCTGCCCCAGGTCAAGTGCCCACCATGGTCCAATCAACTAAGGACCAATAGCTTTGCGCAGGGAGAGGAGTCAGAGTCAGATCCCAGATACGTTGGCCTCTGGCTGGGGGCAAAGCAGCAACCCCACCAGTGGGCCAAGGCACACCTCTGAAGCCCTTGGCCAGGAAGCAGTGGTGTCTCCCGGTACTCCTGGAGGAATATATCCCCAACAGAACCAATTTTCTGCACAGAAACAAAACAAAACAAAACAAAACAAAAGAGAGAGAGAGAAGAGAATACAGTAAGAGAAAGGGAAGAAAATCGCAGGGGACCCCCTATTGAGATACTTGAAATTTTTGGCTAGGCGCGGTGGCTCATGCCTATTGTAATCCTAGCACTTTGGGAGGCTGAGGTGGGTGGATCACCTGAGGTTGGGAGTTCAAGACCAGCCTGACCAACATGGAGAAACCCCGTCTCTACTAAAAATACAAAATTAGCCAGGTGTGATGGTGCATGCCTGTAATCCCAGCTACTCAGGAGGCTGAGGCAGGAGGATCGCTTGAACCCAGGAGGCAGAGGTTGTGGTGAGCCGAGATCCTGCCTTTGCATTCCAGCCTCGGGAACAAGAGTGACACTCCGTCTCAAAAAAAAAAAAAAAAAAAAAAAAAGGAGAAGAAGAAGAAAGAAAGAAATGTCCTGACCAGGTACAGCCTTGCAATCCAGGATTTCCTTTAGTACGGTCTCATCCTAATTTATAGCAACTTCGTTCTCTGTCAGCTGGAAAATGCCGGTTTATAGAGGCATGAGCATCTTTGGAGAATTTCCAGGGCCCCATCTTAGTGTTTCTTCTGTAATTATTTTATGACAATACGAGCACTCCAGTTAATTATTTCATTAGTGGTGTTTTTTTCCCCCTTTTCCAACCGAATCGGCACTTTTGTGCTTTCTAAGGAGGATTTGAGTTGACTTCCTCTGAAGATGGAAAAGCCAAGTCCCCAAGAGCGAAGTGCTTGTTAGAAATATCGCTTCAGAGCCGTCAGAGGAGAGGTGAGAGGAGCGGAGGGGCATCGCCTCACTCTTGTGAGTGTCTTTGTTTTCCCTCTTTCATCGTCTTCACCCTTGATCCAGAATCCAGGCTCTTCGAGCTTGCCAGATAACTCAGGAGTGGCCCTTGTCATAGGCTTAAGAATATTTCTGAAAAACACACGTGTCTGGGGCAAGGCTGCCATTCAACTTCCAAACATCCATTCAAGACCAGGCCCAATAAGGCTAATCTTTTTTTCTCTCTCTTTTCTAGATGATGTAGGAATTTCCTAGATGATTCCATTCATGGAGTGGCCATGCAGCAGGTGGTCGAGCACCATCAAGTACACCCCAGGTTCTCCCGGGCCTGGTTTCTCTTGGTTGATTCCCTGACATTAGGAAATGTTTTCAGCAAAGCCTGTGTATGACACTTAGACGGAGCAACCCGTTTCCTAGGAAACTGTTCATTCTATACATGTCCTACTTCCTGGTATCATTTGGATCCAGCTGCCTCGATTGGCCTTCTTCCTTGGTCCTTCTCTGGCCCCTCCACTATGAGATCAACTGAGTAGTTCCCAACCAGACCAGCAACATAATTTGTGGGGCCCAGAACAAAATAGAATTGCAGGGCCTGGCCAGGTGCAGTGGCTTCCGTAATCCCAGCACTTTGGGAGACTGAGGCAGGTGCATCACCTGAAGTCAGGAGTTCGAGACCAGCCTGTCCAACACAGAGAAACCCTGTCTCTACTAAAAATACAAAAAAGTAGCTGGGCATGATGGCACACGCCTATAATCCCAGCACTTTGGGAGGCGGAGGCAGAAGGATAACCTGAGGTCAGGAGTTCAAGACCAGCCTGGCCAACATGGTGAAACCCTATCTCCACTAAAAATACAAAAATTAGCCAGGTGTGGTGGTGTGTGCCTGTAATCCCAGCTACTCAGGAGGCGGAGGCATGAGAATCGCTTGAACCTGGGAGGCGGAGATTGCAGTGAGCAGAGATAGCGTTACTGCACTCCAGCCTGGGCAACAGAGCGAGACTCTATCTCAAAAAATAAAAATAAAAATGCAGGGCCTGTATTTTTCAAAATACTAGTTCAAAAAGTATCAAGAATTTCAAGATGGCAACAGCAGAGCATTAAACCAAGTAGCTGCCCTTCTAAGTGTAGGGCCTGTGCAGCTGCAGAGGCTGCACACACGTGAAGCCAGCCCTGTGTCTCATGGCAGTAGGAATGGGCCTGGACACCTTCCTACAGCAGTGTAGGCCTGTTGGGATCCTGGTCTCATGACAGTCATGCTCCTTCCATTTCATCGCAAGAGTGTTCCAAAGCACCATGGATTTTAACCTCAGGTTTTTCAGGTTCTCCCTGATGACACAACTCATATTTTTGTAGGGAGCAGGAATTACTTTTTGTAAGCCATATTCACTCTACTTAGAATATGCACATAATATTTCCTACCTCCTTCAGTCCCACAAGAGCATCAGAATTGGCACCCTGGGTCCAAATGAACCATTTTCCATGCAGCTGGGAATGCTGCCTCTGGCCACAGTACCTAGACTTTTAATGACCACAGTTCTCCTCTCTGCTCTCAGTCCTTACAGACCCCCTCCTAAAAGTCACGATCTACCCAAGAATCCATTGTGAATCGACCACCCGCCAGTTTCTCCAAACGTTTTAAAGAACAATTTGTATTTTCAACCTGTCTCACCTCTTGGGGATAATGAATTAGACGAGTTGACTACCCACTGTGTAAGTTAGCAGTTCCTTTTATCTGTACTAACTGCTTCCTTTTCAAGTGTCAAGAGTTTGCTCCAGTTCTGCCTTCCAGGGTTTGATAATCAAGACTGTGTTTGAACATTTATACTCCTAGTAACTTGACATACTTTGAACATACCTCATCTCCTTCTTCTGTCCTTACGTGGCCTCTCCCTCTCTCTCGCTCATTTCTTATATTTGGCCATTGAGTGGCCCTTTCTGCAGCAGCACTGGAAACCAAAGACAGCACTTCTAGGCAGGCCTACAATGGTTCTCTGTGAAGGCAGTGCACCAGTATCTGCATGTTTCCTTCTCAGTGAAGCCTGACCTTTCATTGTCTTTTCAGGTTTCAGTGGTCCTTTGGGCTAGTGTCTTTAGGGAACAGTCTGTAGCCATTCTTATCCTTTTCCAAGTTGTCCTCCCAGAACTACATGCAGGGTTCATTCTAGCACAGGGCTACCAAGTTTCTCTGTTCTCACATAGCCTCTTGGCGTCAGCCTGGATTTATCTGCACCAGGTGGCATTTGCACATGCGGAGGGCCTCCCTGATCCTCCGATTACCTGGGGGCCTCATTGCACACTTCCTCTTCCGTGAAGGTGTAGAATAAATAGGCCTAGAGTTGAACCCAAAAGAATGCAACCTAGAAGTGAACAGAGAAGGGACCCGTTTGCTGTTTTGTTAGTTGCTGTCTCTAAGCTGTTCCCTATCAGTGACAAAGTATTTGGCACCAAAGGTTCTTAATTTTGAAAGTAACCTTGTCAAAAGCTTTTGAAAAACTAAATACAATTGCCTTTCCCACTAAGTTATTTACCCCCTAAAGAACTCTGACAGATGAAGGAGGAATGATTGTACCTTACAGAAATCCTGTTTCCACCCCCTCAAAGGGCCACAGAAGAGAGTGGCTAAGAGCCACTGCTTCGCAGTCAGACAGAGCTGGGTTTGATTTTTGCCTTTGCCACTTACTCATGATGTGCCTTTGGGCAAGTTACTCAATCTTCTCCCTAAGCCTCAGTTTTCTCTTCTTTAAAATGGAGATGATAGTGCTGAGCTGGTGTGTTGACTGCAGAATTAAATGCGTCAAGGGATATGAGGGGTTTGGCATGTAGTAGAAAAGGACTTGACTAATGGTAGCTATTATTTCTTCGAGAATCTTTTATTGCTGATTACATCAATTTATACATCTAGGGCTTGCTTTTTATGGAAAAGGCACTTACTTGGTGGTAAACTCCTTAGCAATTGGTACCATTAGTTATATATTTCCTGTATTTTGTTTTTGCACTCAGCATGCACATTTATTGTTTGTCTCATGTGTGTCAGGCACTGGGCCACAGTACTCAGCAGAGGACACTAAGAGCCAGCCACCAGTCCCTGGCAGAGATCACAAGGTGGTGATGGGAGCAAACACGCCAAAAGCCAGTGCGATGTAACTCGCCCTTAACACAGACATTCTCTCGAGCAACTGATTCACATTTTCCCACATTCTTCCAACCAAGTCTTTGACCCAAGGAGAACATGTGAATGTTCCCAAGGTAACTCTGAAAATTTGTCAATAGGCAGGAATTACTCAAAATTCTCCCCCTTCCAATTCCCTAACAAAAGAACCAGGGCTGGGCGTGGTGGCTTATGTCTGTAATTCCAGCACTTTGGGAGGTCGAGGCGGGAAGATTGCGTGGGTCCAAGGAGTTACAGACCAGCCTAGGCAAGATGGTAAGACCCCATCTTTAAAAGAAAATTAATTAAAAGAAGGAAAAAAAAATTTCAAGAAAAGAACCATGTTCTTTTGGGACGACCTAGCCAACAGGGTCACATTTTCATCCATACCTGTGTGTTAAAAAAAAATTATTTGTTAAAGGCCCACCAGTCTCCACTGAAGATCTCAAGGGAGATCTAGGCCACGCTGATCAGTTTAGAGGGTAATATGATGTAAAGAAGACACGCAAAATGTACCCGAAACCTGAACAATGTTTTACACTGTGATCATGGTTAGATATCATTCATCTGATTCTCTGAGCCTTTCTAGAATTTTATAAAATCTTCTGATGGGTATGGAGAATAGTATAGTGTCCCACACACAGAAAAAAATTTCCCCAACAAATGTCTTATTTACAGCAGACCGGTCACATTCTGTGGATTTCTTTTAAATGAAAACACTTCCTTGAAATTGGAAGAAGACTTAGAAATCTCATGGCTGTCTTCCCTTAATTCGTTTCTTTCTTTCCCCAACAAGTTCACTCCTAAAAAGCTCAACATTGCCTCCCTCCTCAGCCATTCCAATTGGGGTTTGGGCGAGGGGGTAAAATCACCATTTTCAGCCTCACAGGATGAGATGGGCCCCTCACGTGGAAGAGCTGGCAGTGGGAGGGGAGGAACCAGAACGAATCACGAGGGTCTGTCAGGTTGTGGTTCTCAGTTATGCCTTGTTTAGCACCCTATGGGAAGACAGAAACCCACACACCACACTAGGCTTAGAAACCAGAGGCTTCAACCCTGCAAGTGTTTGTTTTGTGTCGCCAGTAGCTATTGTATTTCATACACCAAGTCTTCATCATCCCTTGTAGTCCTTTTCGCCAGCAGAACCCTCACTATGTTGTAGTAACCCATTCATTCTCCTAACAGCCCTTCAAGAAAGCAAGGTATTGAGATGAACCTCTCCCATTTTGCATGTGGAGAATCAGAGGCCAAGACAGGACCAGTCATTTAGTTCCAACCTCTGCCTCCCCACCAGCCCTTCCTGATCCACCAGCCTTTCCCCCAGGCCTTGAGCCCACCTAGCTCCTTTGAGCAGGGCACCGCCATGCCACCTCCAAAGCCCCCGCCTCTTCCTAAGAGCCCCGCCCCTCCCAGCTGGGTAGCCCAACCAAGGGTCCACCCACTTCAACTGGGGCCGAATCCCGTGACAACCAATACCACGTCCTAAAGACTGAGCCGCCAGCCCAGCCTCTCACCCCCATCTATCTGGGCTTGGTCATCCCCAACAAGTGTGAAAAACGCCACCTTTGCAGGCCGGAATCTGAAAGAAATTGGAAACCTGCTGCTAGCTCCATCCCCACTCTCTTCTCATGTTTGCTGTTATTTTTTAACACTTTTTTTTTTCTCATAAAAGCACTATCCTCTTCCCCAGAGCTTGCCTGTAGCGAAGGCATGGTCTGTACAACTGCAATTATTTCAGAGAACAGATGGAGTGAGGAGCAGAAAGTCTGTTAATAGTAATAGAAATGCTACATGTTAACCTGGACAGCACACGATGACAGTCCCATGACTACCCGTTCTGTTCCCACCAGCTGGGCAACCAAAGTAGGAATGAGATATTCACAAACACAGCCATCAGCCACGTAGCCACCTAAAGTTAGAACTCAAATTCCTTCACACTAGGGGCCCTGGCGACTGTGGCGGCTTAGGCCGAGAGCAGAGGAGGCCGAGCCACAGCTCAGCGCCAGGCCTGGCGGCATCACGCCAGCTTTGGCTCCACTGCTGAGGCTTCCTGGGTCCGCTAAGGCCCAGGTCTACCTTTTAGGCAAACGCTGAACTTGCCAGCCCTATCCAGGAGCCAACCCCACCAGTGCTTTCTATGGCTGCTCTTGGGAGGGAGTGTTAGGTCTGCTGAGCTGGTCTTGACTCCCTGAAGGCAGTGTCATGTATGAGGGAGTAAGTGAAGGGCCAGAAGCTTTGGGTCTCCCAAGCCAAGGTGCAGGCTCCTCAGCAAGCAACACAGTGTCAGGGCCAGCAGTCCAATGGGCTCATCCAGCTCTGTGGCCAAAAATCTCTTTCCCTTTCTAGAACATTAAAAAAAAAAAAAAAGCTGTTTCCTAACAGAGAAAATGGGTACAATTGATTTCAACAAACATGTCTTAAGCGCCTACTATGTGCAAGAAAATATGCTAGGCACTTCAGGAGCAACAAAGAAATAATAGTCCTTTTGTCAAGAATATAATAACTGAAGGCCAGGCAGGTGGCTCACACGTATTACCCCAGTACTTTGGGAGGCCAAGGTGAGAGGATCGCTGGAGCCCAGGAGTTTGAGATCAGCCTGGACAACACAGGGAGACCCTGTCTCTACAAAAAATAGTAAAAAATTAGCCAGGTATGGTGGTGTGTGCCTGTAGCCCCAGCTCCTCAGGGGGCTGAGGTTGGAAGATTGCTTGAGCCCAGGAGATGGAGGTTGCAGTGAGCCAAGATCACACCACTGCACTCCAGCTTGGGCAACAGAGCAAGATCCTGTCTCAAAAATATATATATATATATATATATAAAATAACCTAATAAGAGAGGCCAAAAAAAGCCCACACAGAACCAAATACATAGCAGAATATGGAAGGTGCCCCAGCAAAGGTACAAGCAAAATGCTATTGGGGTTCAAAGAATGAGGATGGCTTCTCTGGTCCAATACTTCAAAGAAGTATTCATAGATGAGAAGAGTCTTGAGGAAGGAGAAGGATTTTCTGATGGGCAGAGAGACTACACAAATAAAGGCACAGAGGTGGGGAAGCAAGAATCACGCTGGAGATCAGAAACATCCTCCGTCTGGGCACGTGTATGGCTATGATGGGTCCCCTGGGCAGGCTGACTGACAGCTAGAGGTGCAGGGCCACAGATGCCAGGTTATGAAGTTTATATTTAGGGCCTAAGTCTGTAGCGAGCTGTTCTTTAGGAAGATTATCGGGCAGCAATGAGATTGCAAACGCCAATTCTGCTTCTTTCCAACTCTGCATCCACTCACCTCACGTTGGTAGCTTGGACAGACCATGGTGTGAATATCACCTGTGGAAATGAACAAGTGCTACAAGTCAGAGCCTGATTTTTCTTTTTTTTTTCCCCAGAGAGTCGGTTTACCAAAACACCACTAGCTTACTCCGATGGTAAGCAAGCATGCAGTGAATAGGAAGAGAGGTTTAGAGGTTAGAAGGCCAGTTAGGATGCTATCGAAATAGAGGCAAGAGCTAGCAAAGACCGTGCTCAAGGGTATCAGAAAGGATGGGGGAAAGGTGAGCATAGAATCCAGAGACTGTAAACTCAGAAATCTGTAAGAACTGGGCGTGACTTTGAGAGGGAAGAGTCGAAAGATGATTCATACTTTGAATTTGACAAAATGGTAGTGCCATTCATAGAAACAGGTTAAGTCTGAGGAGGAACTGATTAGGATGGTGGATATGAATGTAGCTTGGGAGATAGAGATATTTGTCTGATTGCTAATTTACTAAAGAAACCATCCACACCCTTTGTTGCTTAGGAGCTCTTTTTTTCTTTCTTTTCCATCAGTTTCCTCTTCTCTCTCCCTTTCATGCAGTATGGATAATATCTTAATTCATCATTTGACATGTAGTGATTTTTGCTGCCTGCTTGGCTGAGGATGAAGCTTTGAAATTTACATACGTTTCTCAGCTTTGTTAAGACAAAAAAGTTGCAGTGACCCGGGGAACACAGCACAGGCTTTGAAGAGGGGACAGAGTACAATGAGGATTTGAACTCGCCACCCGGCTGGCCCACACCCCTTGGCACACAGCCAGAGCCATGCGAGCCGGGCGAGAGCGTTCCTTCCCCAGCCATCTTGAGTGGGCAGATGCTCTAGAGGGATTGTCTTCCCCAGAGACTGGGCAGCACAGTGGCAGAAGGCACTTGATTCGGAGACGCCGGAACATGTTGCCAACAAGTATATGTTTGTAGCATGGATGTGTTAAATTGCACAAGTGTCCAGAGACCTAGGTGTGCAGGAATTTGCAACACAAAAACAAATACCATATTGTTGTGGGTAAAAGTCAGCTCCAAATCTGTCCCTCTACCCTCTGAGCAGGGGGAAGAGAGTGGAATTTGGAGACAAGGGATATGATTTTGAACCCCAGCGAAGCCATTCACTTGTCTTACTTTTATTGATCACTTCATATATGCCAGGCATTATTCTGAGCCGTGTATTAATTCACTTAGTATGCATGCAGTCTAAGAGAAAAGCACTATGATTATTATCTCCATCTTATACATAATGAACCTGAGGCCCAGAGAGTTTAGGCAGTTTGCCTAAGGCTGCACAGCAGCTGAGTAGGATTCATGTCTGAAGTTCACTGCCTTGGACAGATACCCTGATCCCTCTGAGCCTCCATTTTTCCATTTATAGACTCAGAATGATAGTGTCTGTTTAGATGATTTTCCCTGCAGTGGCCCCTTTTTCCTAGCATCAGACTACTGATGTTTACACGTCTGTCTCCCTCAGTAACTGTGAGCCACTCGAGGTAGGATGTAGGTTGGAACCCCAGGGAGCTGAACTAGTGAAGAACCTGGAACCTTTTGCTTGAAGAGCAGATCATTGAAAGCTGTGATAACGGCTTTCAAATGTCTGAGGGGCTGCCATGCGCGAGCAGGACAGGGCCTGTTCTAATGTCATTCTTGGAGACAGTGTGAGTTTGAAGAAGGCATTCTGGGGCTCCAGGGGACATAGCGCTTTCTAACAACCTGAGCTGTACCAGAATGAGCTGCATTCCCGGGATAGTGGGGGACCCATTGCTGGGAGGCCGGCCGTGGAAGATCCTGGATGGTTCCTGCTAGGTTTACCATAAAGGCAACACGACCCCTATTCCTTCCAGTGTTCCAGGATTCTGTAATAGTCCCATTCCCAGGTGAGCTTAGTCCACCCTGGGGACAGGGAGAGGACCAGAGGGCTGCCCGTGAGATGCCGTGTCTCCGTGTGCACCAGTGTTCCCGGGCCACTTCTTTCTAGCCCCACCAGAGATGCTGGGAAGCTCAGTCTCTCTGGCTCCAGGCAGCTGGAGATAGACCATTTGGAGGAAGTCTTCCAGCCGTCAAGGTCACTGCTGCTCCAGGGACCAGTGGGAAGAATTGCTGATGCCATTTGTTCACAATAACAAAACCTGACCCACAGACATTGCTTCACAGTCTTAAAAATACTTCCATGCTTTTAACTCATTTTATTTTTACAATAACCCTGCTGTGTGAGACAGGTATTACTGCCATTATGGAGATCAGTAAACTACACCTTAGTGAGAGTAAATAACTCCCCAAGCCACAGCCTCTATGTAGAACTGGGGCTGGAATCCACAGCCCCCAGCATTTACTTATTTACTTGAATAACCTCTTCACAATGTTAGGTCACCTTTCTGAAGACCAGCCTCTGGCACCCACTTGTCAGAAGTGACCTAGGTGTTAATAAAAATGTGTTTGGGTACAAGGGAGAAAAATCCCTATCATAGGAGACTAAGAGATTGGTTTGTGTCATGCAACAAGAAGTCTAGGGGCTGAATCCTGGGCTGTTTCAGCCTCAAGGACTGGGCTCTTTCCATCTTTTTGCTTTATCATCTTTAGCACATAGGTCTTCAGCCACACACTTGTCCCCTCTCAGTCACAGGACGGCTGCAATACACCAACATCACATTCACATTCCAGGCAAGAAGAAGGAAATGGGTGAGGGGACAAAAGACACCAAGGATTTTCTTCTCCAAGTGAGACTTTGCCTTTATTCAGGAAGAGATCCCTCCCTAGGGATTTCTCCTACATGTTCTGGGACAGAATATGGCTGCCTCTCAATGCAGTAGAGACTGGGAAATCCAGTGTTTTAGCTTCCCAGCTTCTAGAATAGAGGCAAGCAAGGGAGGAGGATCCCTCATCCACAGCAAGTACACAATACCTCATTCTCAGTGTGTCAGAGCATGCCGCAAACCCCAGCTCCTGGGTGGAGGTGCCTCTGTCCTCATAGCCCAGGATGTGTCTCTGTCCACAGCTATGGAGAGGAAGACTGGCTGCTGGACACCAGCCTGAAATTTGAACCCGTCCTTGGGGATGAAAGGCTTTCGGCTCTAGGGGCAGCACCCGGCTTGCATCCTGGCAGGCCCATCAGCCCTGGCGAAGAGCAGCTGTTACACTCAACCTCCCCCAGGAAGAAGGCTCTTAACTAGATTTCCCATACAGAACTTGGTGGGGGAGGCTCAAACACAACCAGCCCACTATGGGCTAAATTTGTATGGCAACCAACATCATCACGAATAGTGGGAGCGCAGGGCGACTTGTGTTTGTGACTTCAGTTTCTCAATTGGATGCTCAAGCCCCTTCATCTCCAGGACCCAGGACACAAGGGTCCCCAGCCAAGGTCAGGGGAAGGTTGTCCTCTTTATGCAGAAGACACATAGTCTTCTTCTGAACTGAACTGAGCTCACTGATGAAGAGGGGAGAAATCCGGGTTGTAGTCAGTGATAGATTTGTCTATGGACTTTGGGGGAATTAGACTTTAGGGTTGTCATTCTGGTCCTTAACTCTACATTAGAACACCTGGGAAACTTATAAAGCAACAGCAACACCTCGGCCCCACTCCAGACTCCTTCAATCAATCAAAACCTCTACCCAGTGGGGCCCAGCCTTGGTAGCTTGAAGAGTTCCCCTGGTGATTCTCACATTCAGGCAGGGGTGAGACCATTGCCTTGGAGAAAACGGCTCTCCACTAATCATGACTGTGAACCTTAACCTAGCCAGGTCAGCTCAGTCTCCTATTCAAGGACAAGAGAGTCCTGGAGACAATAACCCACATTCAAAATCACATCACAGCCTGTAGTCCCAGCACTTTGAGAGGCCGAGGCAGGCGAATCACTTGAAGTCAGGAGTTTGAGGCTAGCCTGGCCAAGATGATGAAACCCCATCTCTACCAAAAATACAAAAGTTAGCCAGGTGTGGTGGCGTGCACCTGTAATCCCAGCTACTTGGAAGGCCGAGGCAGAAGAATAGCTTGAACCCGTGAGGTGGAGGTTACAGTAAGCAGAGATCACGCCACTGCATTCCAGCCTGGGTGACAGAACAAGACCCTATCTCAAACAAAACAAAACAAAACAAAAAAACAGGAAGAGGGATCATGACATGCTAGATAGTCCTCAGCTTCCTGTAGGCTCCAGACAGGCTTGATGGATATCTGAGTCTTAAGGAGTCAAGGGCCCTGTTTTAAAACATAATGGGGCTTTCTTCTTGTTGGATATGGTAAGACACACAGAGGGACATGATGGTGATGAAGGAAGTTTATACTCACAGATGTCTAGAAACAGCAGGCACAGCACACCACACAGGACCACGTGGGGAAACACCAGGGTCAGTCAGGAGGCAGAGGGAATAAAGGGGAAGTGTGTGCAAGAACCTTTATTGTGGTTTTTGCCAGAAGGCGTGGATGAGACAGGGTAAGCAGGGTAGATAGGTTTAGGATTGGCTGGTCTGAATAATTCTGGTGGGCTTTGGGGCACAAGGGCTGCCTCTTGTTGTCTGGTGTCTGGTCAAGGGATGATTGGGACTAGGGACAGTGACCCAGCCTGATAAAGGAGATGGGTGAGGGTGGGGGCTCTGAGTGGGTGGCTGGCATTTGAAGAATGTGCTCTGGGGTAGATGTTTGCTATCTCTAGGAATTAGCCCTGGGAAGAGCAGTCTCTCTAGGTCAGCAAGGCTCCAGGTGTCACAGCATCAGAAAATACAGAAAATAAAAACAGTCCCCACCTTGCCAGTGCTTTTAGGACTCAGGACTATCTCAATGTCTGCTGAAATCTGATCACATTCCATCCTAAGGATACTTTTCATTTCTCCTCTTGGGGAAGGCAGACACACAAAGACTCCCCAATGGCAAGGCAGGAGAGGGCCCCAGAGATTTTTCTTTCTGTGTCAGGAAAGCCCCTCTCCCTAAGCATCTTAGCTCAGGTTGCTATAACAAAAATACCATAGACTGGGTGGCTTAAACAACACACACTTATTCTCACAGTTCTAAGGGCTGGGAAGTCCAAAACCAGTGTGCCAGCAGATTCAGTGTCTGACAAGGGCCTGCTTGCTGCTTTGTAGTTAGCCTTCTCACTGTGTGTGCACTTGGTGGAGAGCAGAGAGAGAGGGAGGAAGTGAGTTATCTAGCATCTCTTCTTATGAAGGCACCTATCCCATCACAAGGGTTCCACCCTTATCACTACCTCCCAGAGACCCCACGTCTAACTACCATCACCTTGGGAGGTAGGGCTTCCACATATGCATTTTTGGAGATGTAAACATGCAGCCCCTGTCAGCATTGCTGCACTACAGAGGGTGTGGCACACTGGTCTGCCTCCAGGAATGACCACTTTTGTGCCATGCTGACCCATCCCTCATACGAATTGGTCTGCTAGCCCCCACTGGCCTTTATTTGCCCATTCTTATCCACCCCCACTGCATCATATGCAGGAATTCTCTCTCTACAATCCAGCCCTGATCATGTCACCCCCTACTCGTCCCCTGCCCCCACCCCCTGCATCTATAAACCTCCCCTGGCACATGCTCATCTGCCCTCATCAATCTTGCTGGGCTCATCCACTGCCACTCCATTTCACCTCTCAGCCTTGTAAATTCCACCCTCCAGACACACAACACAACATGCTGCTCCCTGCCTGTGAATGTGCTGCTTCCTTTGCCAGGCATGGCCTTCCCTCCTGGGCACACTCCACTCCACAGGACCAGCTCAGCTCAGTGGTAGCATCCTCTGCAGGTCTTTATTTGGTCACCATGAGCAGGGTTCATCACTTCCTTAGGTTTGCTTCTCCAGTGCTAGATATATGCCTGGTTACAGCACCGAGGGTCCTTGGACCCTCTGCACACATATCCAACTCCCCCAGTAGGCTACAATGTCTTCAAAGGCAGAGGCTGTGCCTCTCTCATCTCTTATGCCAAACCCCTAGCATGGTGCTTAGTATATGAAAAGGGCTCAGTCAATGCTTGTTGAGTGAATGAATGAATGAATGAATGAACGAACGAACAATGGAACTACCTGGGCCACGCACAATACATAATTTATTTGTTCAAAAATATTTATTGAGTGTCTACTGTGTGCAGACACTGTGCTCTACTGGGAATATAATGGCAAGCAGAAATAGATGCCATCCCTGCTTTCAAGGGGGTCTTACTCTTGTGGGGGACACTGACATTAATCAAAAACTATGCTGATTCATGTATTATTGACTATAAACTGAGATGAGCATCAGAGTGAAAGAAATGCAAGGATGATTAACAAAGAAGCATAACCTAGAATGGGGCTCAGGAACACTTCTCCAGAGAAATGACCTTGAACTGAGTTCTGAAGTATGAATGAGAAAGTTAACTAGTTCCAGGGATGGAGTGTTCTAGACATAGAGAAAACATATGCAAAGGTGATGAGTGGGGAGGGAGCAGAGTGAACCCTAGAAATAGGAAGGCCCATGAAACTGGAATACAGAGTGCAGGAGAATGTGTACACGATGACAACGACAGTGGGTTGATTGCAGGGTCAAATTGTACAACACCTTGTAGAACACATTAAGGATCCAAGGGAAGCCAGAGAAGGATTTTAAGCAGCAGGATCACATGATCTATTTGTGTTTTGAAAAAAAATACTCTGGATCAGGGTAGAAAATTGCTTAGGGTTTCAAAGAGACCAGTTAGGAGGCTATTCCAGTAGCTAAGACAAAAGATGATGGTTGATGTGGTGGTAGTGGTGATGCGGGGGGAATGGGTGGATTTGAGAGCTGTTTGAAAGGCCGAATTGACAAGAATTGGTGGTGGATTGGAAGAGGAGGAAAAGAGGGAGGAGCATGGCAAAGATGGTGCCCCGGTTTCTAGTTTGCATTTCCAGATAGAGGGTGCCTTTATTTGCCAAGATAGGAAACTCTGAAATACCAGGCAATGTTGTTGGACATGATGAGTGTGAGGTGCTCTGAAACAGCCAAAGGAAGATGGAAAGTGGGTCATTGGACATAGGGTCTGGATCTCAGAGGAGAGCTCTGGTTTAGAGAAATAAATGTGGCTGTGGGTTTATGTTCCTGAGACGGAGGTTAGGGTGATAAAAGAAGATAGCTGACCAGGTACAGTGGCTCACGCCTGTAATCCCAGCACTTTGGGAAGCCGAGGTGGGTGAATCACGAGGTCAGGAGATTGAGACCATCCTGGCCAACATGGTGAAACCCCATCTCTACTAAAATACAAAAAAGAAAAAAAAATAGCCAGGCATGGTGGTGCATGCCTGTAATCCTAGCTACTTGGGAGGCTGAGGCAGGAGAATCACTCGAACCTGGGGGGTGGAGATTGCAGTGAGCTGAGATTGCACCACTGCACTCCAGCCTGGCAGCAAGAGTGAAACTCTGTTTAAAAAAAAAAAAGACAGCCCAGGACCCAGCAGTGGGGAAAACAAGGCTTGTTGAAGAAGAATGGGAGGGAAGCACAGAAGTCATGGGAAGAAGGTCTTCCTATAAAGAAGGGGTGGGCTGCCATGTCAACTGCAGCTGAGACGCCAAGTGTGATGAGGATTGGAAAACATCCATTGGATTTGGTGACATGGAGGTGGTGATCTTAGCAAGGGCTGCAGCAGAAGCTATGGGGGCAGATTGGATTAAGGAGTTAGTGGGAAGTAAGGAAACAGAGGCTGAGGGTGTTGACAGTTCTTGCGTGGATTTTGTCTGTGAAGCAGGGAGGAGACAAGGATAGGGGAAAAGCAGGAGAGGATATGGGGCCAAGGAAGATGTCTTTAAAGATGAAAGAGACTTGGTCATGTTTTAATGATGAGGAGGAAAAGGAAAATGGAATATTCAAGAGAGAGAAGGTATTGCTGATGATGGGGAGAGGATCCAAAGCATGACAGAGGAAGCGATCTCTTCTTTCTTGGGGCTTGAGCCACTCAGCTTCTCTAAGACAATGGGAGGGGAGAAGAAGAGGTTGGGGGCAGATGCACTGGGGGGGTTGCAAACCTTGAAGAAGATCTTGAAGGACTTACTATTTGATGGCTTCAATGTCCTCTGAGAAGTCATCAATGAGAATGTTACCTGATAAGAGAGGGGTCAGGGGAGTTAGGGGAGATTGCAGGTTGGAGATTTAGGGATATTGGAGAAGGTTTGAAATATTGGAAAGTCATGAGTAAGGGTGGGAGGGCAAGTTGACCAGAGAAATTTGGAGTGGCACTCAGGGCCTATAATGAAGCTGGTAGCCAAAACTATAGGGTGGGGCCGATCTCTTCTGTGATGTGACTTTCTCCTGCAGCACTCACTGCTCAGGTCATACACGGAAGTAAAGGAAAGCTGGGTTTACCCAGCTTTGGGGTTTTGTCAGGAAAATGTTCAAATGACAGAGGACAAGGGAATTCAGGTTCTGGCCATTTAAGTTGATTAAGACACAAGTGAAGAAAATCACTGCCATGCAAAATTATTGCCTCCCACTGATGGGCTTTGAGAAAGGAGTTATCAGTGGCCTGGAGGTCCTCACTGAGGTTGAAGACTACTCCCAGTAGACTTAGTTGAAGAAGAAAGCTGGAGAGAGAGGGGGTTATGGCTGGAATTAGTGAGTTTTGGAGGTGGAACAGTTTGGGGGATGACAAGCAGCTTCAGGGTGTGGCTGTGGAAGTTGATGGTTGAGATAGAGAGGGAAAGATTGCCTGAGATTGAAAGACCCAGGAACCAGAGAGGCCATGGTGTTGGGTGGGTGTTCCACATGTTTACTAAACTCACCAGAGTAAGAGCAAGACTCAAGGACAAGAAGGAGACTGGGAGCAGGTGCCACTGTCTTTGGTGAATGTAGCAACCAAGAAGTCATAGGTGACAGCAACCAAGACAGAAAGAGGATGTATTCAACTAATGGCCTGTGTCACAGAGAAGGCAGCAGGGTACAATGGCATCTACCCAACCTCCTGACCCTGGAGTTTATGGGATGTGAGAGAACTCATACCACAAGAGAGCAGTAAGGGTAAGGGGATCTTCAGGGGAAAGCCAGGAGAACGCAAAGAGGTAGAGAGCAATTGTTGGAGAGAGAGGATGGAGGGGAGATGGCTTGTTGTCAGTGGCAGCTCCAGAGCAAAGAATAGAAGGGCTTAGAGGTAGAGGAGGAAAATAGGACTGGCTCAGAGACAAAGAAGAAAAGAACATTTCAGGCGCAATGATGTGGTTGAGGACTGATGGCTGGGAAGGCAGGAGTGGAAAAGGCTTTGTACAACCCCATGTGCAGATGGGGATTGAGGCTGGAAACCAGAAGTTCAAGAATAGGCAAGTCCAGCCCTGACAGCTGATAAGAGCAGAGTTCCAACTGGGTAGCCCCTCTCCCATCCATGGAAATATTTGCTGCCATCTTGCTTTCCACTCACCCTGCTGCCTCCATTTTCCCTTACTCCCAGTTGGGACACACCTATTAAAATTATTTCTGGATAAACCAATTTTAGAAGATACATAATCCAATTTGTAAATGGGCAAGAAACTGACATAGACATTTCACCAAAGATATACAAATAGTCAATAAGGACACAAAAAGAAACTCAACATCACTAGTCCTTAGGGAAATGCAAATTAAAAACATGAGATACCAGTTTACACCCGCTAGCATGGCCACAATCAAAAGACAGACAATTATAAGTGTTGACAACGATGTGGAGAAACTAGAACCTTCATACACTGCTGGTGGGATTGTAAAATGGGGCAACCGCTTTGAAAAACAGTTTGGTGGTTTCTTAAAATATTAAACATAAATTTACAGTATGACCCAGCAGTTCCACTCTAGACATCTAACCAAGAGAATTGAAAACAAGTATTTGCACAGAGACTTACAGCAAATGTTCACAGCAGCATCATTCACAATAGCCAAAGTGGAAATAAACCAAATGTCCATCAACTGGATAAACAAATGTGGTCTCTCTCCATACAATGAAATATTATTCAACAATAAAAAGGAATGAAGTACTGATACATGTATAGCATGGATGAACCTCAGAAACATTATGCTGAGTAAAAGATGCTAGCACACACAAAAAAAACAAGCATTATGATTCCATTTATATTAAATGTCCAGGAAGGGCAAAAAGGAGATTATAGAGACAGGAAGTAGATTCATGGTTGCCTGGAGCTGGCGGGGGGAATAGGGAATGACTGCACACATGGTACAAGATTCCTTTCTGGGGTGATAAAAATGTTCTAAATTTAGATTATGGTGACAGTGGCACAACTTTGTAGATTTTTTAAAAAACCATTGAAATGTATACTCAAAAGGGGTGAAGTTTATTATATGTAAACTATGCCTCCGTATAGCTGTTTTTTAAAACTTTATCTAGACAAATGCAGATCTAATTCTGCTTCTATGTCATCATCATCATCCCAAAGTACTTTGATTTGTTAGTGTGGCTTCCTGCACCTTGCTCATGCCCTGCTCCATAGTGCCCAGGGTCCTATTCCAGCAGTTGCCCTTCCCCCAAATAACCTTCAAAAGTGGAATGAGGATTCTCTGAGCTCTCCTTGCTGCAAAGGGACAAGGCCATCCCTCTTTACCTCTCAGCATCAGTGAAAGCGTACTAGAGACTGATGTCTCCAGGATAACGATGATACACCTCCAAAATATTATGTGACTGCTGCACATTCCACATTATTTTATAAGTTTGGCTTATTTTTATCAGGTAGTATGTATTCACATGGCTTTAAAAATCAGTATGATAGAGCACACATATAGATGTATCTATCTCATCTACCCATATCAATACCACCTCTGTTAGTATAATAACACAGCCTCTGTTAGTTTTTTAAGCACACTTCAAGAGTTTGCTTATGTAAATACAAGCAAATGTGAATAAATATCTTAGTTTCTCCTTCTTATATAAAAGTAAAGTAATAGATATGCTGTTCTGTACCTTGCTTTTTACACTAAAGTTATCCTGGAGAGCTTTTCATATCAGATCTTAGAGATCGTCATTGTTTTTTACAGTTACGAAGTTTTCCACTGTGAGTACTTATCATAATTTATCAACCAATCCTCAGCTGATGGACACTTGAGTTATTTCCAACAATTTTCACTTAGTTTCTACGGTGACAGACAGGGCTGAAATGAATAACCTTATATACAAGTCATTTCATAAGTGTGCAGATATCTTTAGTTGGAAAAATCACAGAAATGGGATCACTGAGTCAAAAGGCACATCACTCATATTGTGCATTCCTGTAGCAATGCATGCAGCTTCAGTTTCCCCACAGCCTTGCCAGCAGAGCGTGCGGTCATGCTTCTAGATGTGCAGTGTCTTTGGAAAGAACTTGGATTTCATCCTGCCTTCTTCAAGTGGGATTAGTTTATTTTCATTTTGGTTTATTGCAATAAGAGCACTTACCTTGAGATCTACTCAAAAGATTTTTGAGTATACAATACGATATTGTTCACTATGGACACAATATTGTACACCAAGCTTTCTAGAATTTCTTTCATTACTGAAAGTCTATACTCATCAATTAGCAACTCCCCATGCCCCTCCCCACCCCACTCCATCCCTGGCAACCACCATTCCTCTCTGGTTCTGTGGGTTTGACTATTTTAGATACATCATGTAAGTGGAATCACACAATATTTGTCCTTCAGTGACTGGCGCGTTTCACTTAGCATAATAACCTGGAGGTTTATCCATGTTGTCACCAACTGCAGTATTTCCTTTTTAAAGCTGAATAGTGTTCCTTTGTATGGATATATTACATTTTCTTTATCTATTCATCTGTTGATAGACATCCTGTTGTTTCCTCATCCTGGCTATTATGAATAGTGCTGCAGTAACACCCGGATTTCTATCCCCCAAAGTGTGATTGCTGGATCATATAAGCAGTCTTATTTTTACAGTGTGTCTAGATAGCTCAGATTCCACCAAATAGATGTTAGAATCCGAGGGCAAGTAGATTACCTGGCTCAGCACCCTCATCTTTTAGGAGAAAGCCAGAAAAGAGGACTTAGCTAAGACCCACCAATCCATGGTATAATAAGAATTCATGGGCACCTATTAAAGGATGGCATTTTACTAGGTCTATACCCCTACAGAAGCATAAAACAGTCTCTATCTCTATTTACAGCCACTCCCCATTGTTCCTGTTACCACCTGGGCTCCACCTTCTGTCAGTTTGGCTGTGGCATTAGAGTCTCACATGAGCGCAAACCCTACTGTGAACTGCACATGCAAGGAATCTAGGTTGCATGCTCCTTTATGAGAATCTAATGCCTGATGATCTGTCACTGTCTCCCATCACCCACAGATGGGGACCATCTAGTTGCAGGAAAACAAGCTCAGGGCTCCCACTGATTCGACATTACAGTGAGTTTATGATTATTTCATTATTGATTATAATGTAATAATAATAAAAATAAAGTATACAATAAATGTAATGTGCTTGAATCATCCTGAAACTACCCCCCCCCCCAACCACCCTCATCTGTGGAAAAATTGTCCCACGAAACCAGTTCCTGGTGCCAAAAAGGTTGGGGAGTGCTGTCCTAAAGAATCAGGCAGCAGTGTAGGGTTAGGGACAGGAGGGGCCACAGGGAATATCAGAGCAGCGAGGGAGAGCTGTCTGCCACTGAGAAGACTTCCCCTGGCTATTGTTCAAATAGGAGAAGAATGAGGGTTCTGGGACTTCTCACCGTGACTCTTTTTTCCTTGAGTGCAAATCTTTTTGTCTAAGTATAAAAGCAATGCATTTTATTGCAGAAACTTCAGGAAATGCAAAAAATCACAAAGAAGAAAATAAAGTTCATCATTATCCCATCATTTAGAGATCATCAGTCAGCATTTAACTTTCTATTTTTCTAGTTTTCTTTCCATAGAGTCATATACATGCGTACAATATGTGGTTTTGGTCTTCTCTCCTTTTTTAAAAAATAGACAATGACATAGAATTCACAGGATTTGGCGATCTACCCATTGTTTCTACATACCTTAAAAACTCTGGAGATGAACATTAAAACTTTTGTTAATTTTATGGTCAAAGATTGGATCTTATTTTATTCTTTGCTTACCTTTCATGACTAGTTAACTTGTTCATATGGCTTTTGATCATTTGTGTTTTTTATTTTATGTGTTACCTACTCATGCTGTTCATCCATTTTTCTATTGAGTTATTAGTCTTTTTCTTATGGATTTAAAGAGTACTTTGTATATTAAAGATATTCACATTTTTTCATAGATACTGCAAATATTTGCCCTCAGTTTATTGTCTTTGAATTTTATTTTGGACTTTTTGTGCCATATAAAAGAGTCGAAATTATATCTAGTTAGATATATCAATCTTCCCTTCATGACATTTACTGTTAACAGTTTGGTGTGTATTTTTTCAGACATTTTCTATGCATATGCAAATATATCTATAAAGATATATATATATAGTTAGATATATAAAGTTTTCCTGCACATTTGAGACATCATGCACATTATTCTGTAACTTACTTATTTCACATACTAGTATATTTTAGATAATTTCTTATATGGGTATATAAGGATCTAACTCTAACAGAGTGTTCTATTGCATAAATTTAATATTATGTTATTAAACCAGTTTTAAAGCTTGTTTTTCATTTTCATATTTAAATAAGGAAGTTTTCTGGTGTCTGAAAGAAATAGGGACCTAAGTTTATTTATTCCACATAGTGAGCCAGTTTTCCCAATAACATTTATAAAATAATCTCTTTTTCCCCACTGATCTGAAATAACTATGTCATATATTAAATAACATTTTAAATGATAACTATCATATAGTAAATATACATATATTGAAAACTTGACTTTCTCTCTGGATTTTCTATTTTGATTCCTTTACTTTATTAATCAACACCATATTGTTCTAGTTATTGTAGCTTAATAAGATACGTTAATATCTCCAAAATTAATACCATCCCTATTTTATCTTTTTCAATATTGCCTTGGATAATTATTTTTCTTTTATTTACTTGTTTTTTACATTTATTATGACCTTTAGAATTATTCTGTGATGTTCACAGAATATTTAGGATTTTGATTGGAATTGTGCTAGATTAAAAAATTAATTGAAGGTTTATAGATATTTTTGCAAAATGATTATTTCAATTTAAAAGCATTGTATTTCTTTTTCTGTCTATTCAAGTTTCCTTCTTATGTGCATCAGTAATGTTTTTGTTTTCTTTGTATAATCTTGCATTTGCCATCAAGTTCATTCTTACTTATTTTACATGTTTTGTTACCATTGTTAATGGGATCTTAAATGTATACTTTAGGACTATTATTAATATGTAGAAAGTACTAGTTTTGTGTACAATTTGTAATAGTTTACAGAATATTACTTTTGTTTCCAGTTGATTTTTTTAAAATTTCTCATGTAGACAATCACGTCATTTGCAAAATAAAACAAAAACAAGAAGAAGAAAGGAAAAGAGAGAGGGTATATGACTTTATTTATTTCTTCATTTCTTCTTTTACCATATTTACACTTTATTTCTTTTTATTTTCTTTCTTTCTTTCTTTCTTTCTTTTTTTTTTTTTTGAGACGGAGTCTCGCTCTGTGGCCCAGGCTGGAGTGCTGTGGCCGGATCTCAGCTCACTGCAAGCTCCGCCTCCCGGGTTTACGCCATTCTCCTGCCTCAGCCTCCGGAGTAGCTGGGACTACAGGCGCCCACCACCTCACCCGGCTAATTTTTTGTATTTTTTAGTAGAGACGGGGTTTCACCGTGTTAACCAGGATGGTCTTGATCTCCTGACCTCGTGATCCGCCCGTCTCGGCTTCCCAAAGTGCTGGGATTACAGGCTTGAGCCACCGCGCCCGGCCGATTTCTTTTTATTTTCTTATTACTTTCTTGGATGTATCAGATACTATGTACAGTTTTCTCTTTATGGGATTCTATTGGGATTTTACAGACACACACACACTTTAGTATATATTCCTTTTTTTCACTTACTATTTTCTTTTCTTATGAGTCCTTGGAGATTTTCTTGGGTTTATCTTCTCATTCTCTGATTTAGGTTCCTGTAGCCTCTAGTATGTGGTTTACGGCTTCTTCTGGGTCTTAAAATCCAACAGTCAATATTTTTACCTCTAAACTACTCATCTTAAGGTGTCCACGATCCCCTCATTGTCACAACCAACAATCACTTTGTGGCCCTCATCTGCCTTGATGACTGTGATACTGACACAACCTTTATCCCTTCCTTCATTTCTCTCTTGACATCCATGACACTAACTCCCCTGGCTCTCTGCCGAACTCTTTTCTCCTCAGCTTCTTTCTCCCTTCTTTGTCCCCCTTTGAGTACTGAAGTTCACCACAGTCTTTCTTTCGTTTTCACTCTACAGATTCTCCCTGGACAATCCATGAATCTATAGATTTGTCCCTCTCCATGTCTGCAGCCCATCTGCCAAGTCTTGAGAGAGCTCCAACCTCATTTAAAGGGCATCTCTCCCTGTAGGTTTCAACACCAAACTCACTGCCTCACTGTCCCCTGACTTTGCTACCCCTAATATCCATGGCTCCATTATCACCAAGCTGCCCAAGATGGAATCTCAGAGTCATCCTGGCTTCTTCCTCTCCCACATCTGCCTTACCCAGTCACCTCACGCTGTGAGTTTTGCAGTACACATGTCTCTCCTTTCTATTATTACTATTTGAATGGAAATCCTTGTGGTCTTTCTCCAGAGTATTGCAGTTTTCAGGGTTTGTTTGGATTTTTTGCTCTGCTTTTCATCCTTTATTCTATCCTCACCATGTCTCATCATGTGCCTTCCCAAAGCCCATGTGTTATTTTTTGTTTGTTGAGATGGCATCTCACTCTGTCATCCAAGCTGGAGTACAGTGGTGCAGTCATAGCTCACTGCAGCCTCCTGGGCTCAAGAAATCCTTCCACTTCAGCCTCCCTAGTAGCTGGAACCATAGGCATGGGCTACCATGCCTGGCTAGCTTTTGTATTTTTTGTAGAGACAAGGTTTTGCCAGTTGCCCAGGTGGGTCTTGAACTCCTGGGTTCAAGCGATCAGTCCATCTCAGCCTCCCAAAGTGTTGGGATTACAGATGTGAGCCACCATGCCCAGCCCCAAAGCACACGTTTGATGATATGAGTTGCCTGTTCAAACAATTTCAGTGGGTGCTGTTGTATAATAAATTCTAAGCAACTTATGACATGCAGAGCTTTCTGTTCCCTGGTCCCAATACCCATTTCAGCTTTGTCACCTACTATTTCTTTCCAGATGCCTTATGGCCCAGCCATTCCCCAAACACCCCCCATAGCCTTTGCACACACCCTTACCTGTACCTAGCGAGTGCTTTTCCTGATACTTTACCTGCTCAGCCTTTGAGATAAAGCTCAAAAGACAACTCTGCAGCCTTCCTGAACTACTGGGGTAGAGAGATTTAATCTCCCTTTTCCCTGTCCCTTCCATGCTTGATAAATGCTCCTCTACTTAAGCATTTAGAACACCAGAAAGCATTTAGAACAACAGGGTGTGCCTGCCTCTCCCTGTTAAGGGGAGGGCCAGGACTCTTCTCCATTTACTCCATTCATCTTACTCACTTCTTTCTCTCTCAATTCCCTCTCTTCCATCATACTCACACCTAAGTCCCTATCCAAGTTAAACCCAACTACCACATATTCAGCACGTGTACTTGAACAGTTAAAAAGCACACAACTATGAAATGTAATACTATCTAGTAACCTACTACACATCTATGGTATATTCATTTTCTCATTCTCTTAAATGATGATCTCATACCTTTTTCTGTGTCCACAAACTTCCTACAGTCCCTCTTCCCCTGATGAACTTGCCTCTAACTCATTGAAAAATAGAAGCAATCGGAAGACAATTTCCTCATTTCTCACTATCTCACCTTCCAACTCTCTTGCATCGGAACCCACATCCTCTGCTTCTACCCAAGACCTAGCCCTTCACTTTCACTCTGGATCCTGTCCCCTCCCCACTTCTCAAAGTCCACTCTTGTGACGATCCCCTTCCTCCTCTCTGTCATCCCTATTTCCCTTTCTATACTGGACCATTTGCATTGGTCTACAAACATCATCCCTCTCTCTAAAAAATATCTTGACTCTTCTTTCCTCTTTAGTTACAGCCACTCCATGTCTCAGCTGTCCTTCCTACCAAAACTTCCTGTTTTATGATCATCTTTAATAGCTATCTCCAATTCCTCATCTCCCGTCTCAGCTCAGCCTGTTCCAACCAAGCATCAGTCCTTTCTACTCCACTGAAACCAGTCTTATCATGATAACAGTGATATCCAAGTTGTCAAATCGGATTGTCACATCTGTGTCCTCATCTGGCCCTACCTTTTAGCAGCATTTGATACAGCTGATCACTTTCTCTTCCTTGAGACGCTTTCTCTCCTGGCTTTTGTAACACCTGCTCTCCAGGTATTCCCCCTACCTTTTTGGCTCCAAAGTCCCCTTTCCCTGATTCTCCCCTCTTCTCAATGTTAGCATGTTGTACAGTTCAGCCATGAGACCTCTTTTCTTCTTTGTGTCTGCTCTACTGATTTAAAGACCATCTCTATATCAATGACTACCAAATTTGTTCACCCAATCCTGATCTCTCCTCTGAACTACAGACTCTGACATGCATAACTGATTGTCTTCTGAGAGGCATTTCAAACCCAAGATGTCTAAACCAGAACTCTGAATGTCCACCTTCAAACAGCTTCCTCTCCAAGTCTTATCTGTGCCATTAAGTGGCCCAGTTGCTCAAGCCAGAAACCCAGGGAATCATCCTCAATTTCTCTTTCTCCATCCCCCTTCTTACTGCCCTGCCATTGAATCCATCAGCAAACCCTGCGGATTTTACCTAAAAATACTCACCCAACCCATTTATTTGTTTCTGTCTCCATTGCTGCCATCCTAGTCCAAGATGCCATCATCCTTTACATGCTACTGTGAGTCTCTTAACTGGCCTCCTGACCTCCTCTCTGGCCTTTGGAAATCATTCCTTTTCTACTCAGCAGCCAAAAGAATCCTCTAAAAATATAGATCAGAGCATATCACTGTCCTACCTAAAACCCCAAAGCAGTTCTGTGTTGCACCTTGAACAAAACCCCACTCCCTACCCAGGCCTAGAGAGCCCCTTGTGGCCTGGCTTCTGCTCCCTCCCCCACCTGCCATGTCCACCCTCCCCCGGCTTGTTCCTGGCCACAGTGGTGCTCTTCCTTGCTCCTCAAAGCCTACTTTTTTTCCCACCTGAAGACCTTCATAGCAGCTATTTTTTTCCTTCCAGAACACTTCCCACCTCTCATCCCACCCTGTTTTATTTTCATCATAGCAGTACTCACATGTTCCCTTGCTTATTTATTTATTTATTTTTATTATCTATGTCTTTTACCTAGAATAGAAGTTTCCTGAAAGTGTGAACCTTACTGTCTTGTGCTCTGTTGCCCTCCTGGCATCTGGAGCAGCTCCCGGTACATCGTAGGTGTTCAGCAAAGGCTTGTTGAAGGGGTGAATGAATCCTGGTATTCTTCATGATGGGTGTCGTTCTTGGCACACAATAAGTCCTCATATATTTGTTGAATTGATAAGCAAGTCACTCCAACTACACTGGATGCTTCTTGAGGATCAGAGACCTGTTTTAGGTTTCCTTAATTCCTCCACGGCACCCAGCACAGCGCTCAGAACTCCCAGGTGCTTGGTACATGTATCTTGTTGGATTTATTCTTCCTCACAAAGGGGAAGCCAAGAGTCCTGCTGTCTGCTTCACAGATGCCATTTCTCTGAGAATAAACGTGATGTGAGAGGGATGTCATGAGAACAAGGATAAGTTGGATAGGATGCCACGGCGGCTACTCAGCCATTCTCAGTTGGAATGGCGGGAAAAGGAGGTCTGCCCCGTGGTATTTTCCTATTTCAGCCATGACGCTACATTACTTTTTGGTACATGTGTTACAGGGCGCAACCTATATCCTGGTGATGGTGGATCCAGATGCCCCAAGCAGAGCAGAACCCACACAGAAATTCTGGAGACATTGGCTGGTAACAGATATCGAGGTAAGCAGGCCAGGAGGCACTCTCTGACTCATTTGGGGTTGTAGCTGGAAGATTATTATTCAGTGCCATTTCCACCTCTCATCCAGGAGGGTTGGAGCGAGGACTTCCATGTCGTCTCTCCCCCAGCACTCAGCTGTCAGAGCCCTCCCAAGTTTTCCAACAATTTCAAAAAGTGTCCCAGGGCCAGTGGTATGCTGGTAACCCAGCCTTCTGGAAGGGTGGGGGGAGCCCTGATTTCTAGTGTTTGCTGATTTTTATGGTATAAATAAATACTCCCACCACAGGAGTGGTGATTTAATTTCAAGCTCCTGATGATTTAACAACTGACTCACACTGTTTCTGAAACGTTAACAATTGGCTTCAGCACACCACTGGATGTGGGGGCACTGAGGGGATTCTGAGACGTGCAGGTGGCAGAACCGGCCAAGGAAGCCCTGGAGCTCCTCCCCATGATGGGGCATGAGAGAGGCACAGCAACTTCCTTTTCTTTGTGTACAGAAACAAGTGGCCGCCTCTCATCTTCGTGTCTTTGTCATCATGATAATTGTGAAGGAGCCTGGCTCACCCTCTTCAGGGAGGGTCCTCAAATCTGGTGGCTTGTTTGTGCCGTTATGTGGGAGGGAAAGGCTGTGTTGCCAAACAAGTTTTGGATACTCTGGGTTGAACTGAACTCATTCTGTTTCTAACTGAAGGGCTTTTGGAGATTTTACTAGTCTAATATGCACTATATCATATATACTGATTTCCCAATTGCATTTGATTATTGAATCTTTTTGTTCATGAGTGCCTGGCAGTACTCTTTGGGGAAGTCCACACTAGCCTCAGACAGTCACGAATCTGTGCCTAGAACACCTGCAGATGGGCTTTGCAAAGAGTGTACAAAGGCATCAACCCTGTAAGATAGTGGGAACTGCGAACTAGAAAAACAAAGTTTGGCTGTGGTTTGGACCTTGGCTGGCTACCAACTCAGTGACCTCTGTCAGCTCCTCTGGACATCTCATCTTGCTCTGTAATATGGGAAACATGCTGCTGACTTGCTGTGATTGTCGTGATGAGTCAATGACTTACGCGATAGCACTTTGGAAAACAGACAATTCTGCAACTATGAGGAGTTTGTGTTTTTCCTTCTGGAACTGTGGGTAGAGGAAGGGGTTGAACTCTGAACTAGCTTCTGACCATCCTGAGCAAGGCAGGGTTCTCACAGCCACTGGGTGGGAGTAGGGGGGTGACAGGGGAGTTACCCTTGCAACCAGCTGGTGGCCCAGTGACCAGGGCCCCTCCCAGGGAGCTCGGATGGACAGCCATCCTTAGAGGCAGCCCTGCCTATGGCCCTGGAAGGGGCTTCCTCAAGGGAGACCTGAGCAGCAGCTTCGTGGGCAGTGCTGGAGCCACCTCTGTTACTCCACACACTTCCCTGGCCAAACACCATAAGCACACAAAGCTGGGAGGTTTGAGCTATCAGGAAGGGGGAGGAGAGCAGTGAGCATGAAAGAGAAAGATCTGGCATCTCCCCTTCACCCCCCAAAGCTAGAGCTTAGGCCTCCCCAGCAGTCTCAGGGGTGAAACACTCAAGAGAGAAGTATTGCTGTGAAGGTCACATTCACAGCCACTCCAGGCACACAGGGCTTCCTGTTAGGGAGCTCTCCTGAGGCCGTAGTGCGAAAGCAGCTAGGGATGGGATGACTCCAGAACTGAGAGGACTTGGGACCATGAGGCTGCCTCTCTTCCAAGCCTGAAGACCCCCCACTCCTCCACTCCCCTCACCCCCATACTCATAAGGGACATCTCACAGGAGCTCTGTGCACCAAACATGAGTTTAGCCTCGGCAGCCCAGCTTAGAAGTAGAACAGGTGGCAGGTGACAGGTGGCAGCTGTCCGGCAAGGCTGCTAAGCCACAGAGCTTACCAGTGCCACCTGCCCGGGTGCGGCCCTCGGCCTTCCCGCTCAGGCCGGAGGAGGCTTGGGTTTCCGTCACATTTGCACCGCTTCCCTCGTGAGTGTTCAGCAGGAAGCGGCAGCAATATCCACTTGGCCCCGCCCACCTTCCCCAAAATTCCGCCAACCACAGAGACCGTGTCAACCAAATTCATTTAGATCTCAGGTTCTAGACCTCTACCAGAGGAAGCGAAGGCTGTGATCAAACCCAGAGTACTTCCTTTGTGTTGGTGTTCGCCTCTGCTACGTGGGTCTCAAACAGTTGAGTGCGTTCGAATTGGCAGACGAGCTTGTTAAAATGCAGCTGCCCAGGCACTACCCCACCTGCAGAACCGCCTCTTCGGTCGGTCTGGGGAGAACATGGCATTCCGGCTTAACAAGCATCCAGAGGGATTGAGCAGATTGAAGGAAGACTGTAGAGCTGGGATGCCTTGGTCGTTCCTAACATCACTCATTTGTGGAGCAATTTCAAGTGAAAAGCACTTTTAAAACTCTTGAAGCTCAACACCACTTTGTGAAATAGACATAATCTTCATTTTATAGATGGGGAAAGCAGAGCCCAGAGAGGTTGAATGATGCTGTCTCTTAGCTAGTGGGTTAGAGAGGTGAGTCTTCAATCCACACTCCTTAACCCCAAGTCACACGCCTTTCCTGCCGTACCATGTGGCCTGAGTTCAAACCACATCTCTCCCATCAACTCCACTAGGACAAGGAGCCACTGTCCCCTCTCTGTAACATGGAAGGCATCATCTCTGTGGTTCCCTCTACCACCCCCCGGCTCACTCCCAGAGTTCTTTTTCTAACTAGATGCTTCCAGGGAACTGTCCCCAGGGAATACTATCTTGTTAAATAGAACACACTAGGTAAGTGTTTTGGACCCCATAATGCTACACCCTAAACACCATCATTACCCAAGCAGCCTCAGTAGGAAAGCCTGCCATAAAGTCTCTGCAGACAGAGAGTGACCATGGCCCTGTGGTTCACAATGACCACAGAATCAGACTTGGTGGAACTTCAGCTGACCCTGATATTAGGGGGCCAGGTCAAACTGGATGGTACATCAGGCCATGGCCATAGGAGCCCTTCAGTAGGGACAATTTTTTGGTAGCCTATCTGGGTTGAAACAGGACAGCAACTAGTTTTTAGGAACACAAGAAAGATCTGTGGCACCCCCCAACCTCCATTCCAAAGAGGGGCTGGCAGGGTTTAGTACAGCGTAGGATAAAGCTCTGGAACTTTGGATAACTTAAATAAAAACTAGAAGTTAGATACCTGGCAATAGGGACAAGGCACCCATTCATAGTACCCCTTTGTTCATTTAATTCAAGAAATAGGTATAGAACACTATTCAGTATAGCACAGCGGTTAACAGCGAAGACTCCGGAGCCAGACTGCTGTGGTTTGAATTCCTAATCTACCATAATTAGCTGTGCGATCTTGGGCAAGTTGCTCAACCTCTCTGTGTCTCAATATACTCACTCATAAGCTGGAGATAGTAGCATGCCCACCTCACACTGTTGCTATGAAGCTTAAGCGCATTATTTTAAGGAAAGTGCTCAGAGCAATACCCAGAACACAGTAAGCTCTACATTGTTACTTGCTGTTATATTCTTATTATTGCTCTAAATCAGGTAGCTAACTGGTGTCACTGGTGTCGCAAACGCAAAGAAAATTGAGGAAGGCTCTGCCCTCACAGGGCTTCTATTCTAGAGACCAAGGAAGGAATCCACAACTCAGTGGTGGTATTACGAGGCCCCCAGAGGCTGGCTTAGGGTGGAACTTCCTATACCTGTGGGTTTCCATCAACTCCGGAACAGGACTAGGCTCCAGTCTCCAAACCTGGCCAGGCTAGGACAGGCAGACACGGATACATAAGACATGCTGTCCCACTTGGCTCCCTCTTTGAAAGGTTCTCATTGAGCGAGAGAGATTTCTAACCGAGCATTGACAGATAACATCTTTCTCCTCGACTGCAGTGTCCTTAGCGTTTCCTTAAAGATGATTTTCAGTTCTGATTCCATCTAACTAATAATCTTCATGCTGAAAGCTCATTAAGATATCAATTAATTTGCATCATTCATTTTCAAAGAAACACTTATTGGTTCATCTTTTATTTGTCTCTGAAATTAGTGTTCAGGGCTTTTCATGCAGATATTTTCATTAGACTTCTTATTGTTAATGGGAATATTGAACACAGGAAGATGGTATATTAATACTTTCCACAAAGAATATCATGACTGGTGACAAAGAACACTAAGAACAATTAAGGAGACAAGAGTACCTTTTTACTTCCAAAAAAGAAAATCTTCCTAGAAACCGTCAATGATTCTAAAATTTGCCCTGAATATCTTTTTTGTTTTAAGAAAGAAAAGGAAACTGGCAAGTTCATGGTTCCCTTTCATTCAGTGCCCTCAACCTTTGGCAACTGTAAATGCAACCATTTCTGGGTTGAATTAAAAGGGTCTCTAAGGGTCATTATTTTGTCTACTTTTCTGTAGGGTTAAATTTTTCCATAATTAGAGGTTTTTTTTCCTAAGGGCTTCTAAGTGCATTAGGTGAATAAGATAATGGGAAATCCAATAAACAGGGCAAGAATTATAGCTCCCTGCTTTCTAGTTATGTGGGTAGCACGTGGCAGGACACTTGTGCTTGAGTGATCGGTTCCACTGCTGAGAGTTATTTGACCTCTCGGAGACTGCAACTTCGCCTCTGTGGAACTGACAGAAATCCTCACTGTTCAGGGTGGAGACAAGGAAAAAGGAAATTACATATGCAAAGAGGAGAAGCCTCCCTAGAGAGAGGCACTATAGAAAGCGGCACGTGTATCCTTGTTCCTAATCAATGGAGCGGCAGAGTCTGTAGAAATTTAAATATATCGATATAAAAATAATGATATAATCTCATTTTCTATATATCCAGAAGCCTGCAAATGATAATAAACAGAATAAACAATCTTTATCAGGCCTGCAAGTTCAGATGAAGAGGTCAAACCAAGGAAATGGGATTAATAATGACTTCTTTCTTTAGAGCTGTATTTGCAGTTTTGCCACTGATATTTGTGTAATTTCCATGCATGCTTTGACCTGTACTGTGAGGATCCATTTTAAGTAATAAGCAGCTAAAAGGCATGGCTTAGGCTCCCTAACACATAGGTTCAGATCTATGGGCCATAAAGAGTGCTTGCTGATGGAGACAGCACAGAGGTGGCCATAAACCAGGTGATTATTAACCAGACTTGTATGTGGCCACCCTAAAGGGAAAGGGAAAGAGCTTGGACTTTAAGTCAGATGAACGAGAGGAGGTTCCAGGCTCTGCCACTTCCAGGTGGGAAGGACCTCTAAGTGCATTAGGTAAATGAGATAATGGGAAATCCAATAAACAGGGCAAGAACTACAGCTCCCTGCTTTCTAGTTATGTGGGTAGCACGTGCCAGGACACTTGTGCCTGAGTGATCGGTTCCACTACTGCGCTAGTTGTTTGACCTCTCTGAGACTGCAACTTCGCCTCTGTGAAACTGACAGAAATCCTCACTCTTCAGAATGGAGACAAGGAAAAAGGAATTTACATATGCAAAGAGGAGAAGCCTCTGAGGCTCAGTTTCTTCATCATTAAAATGGGCATGTTAATAATATCTATTTCCCAGCGTTCAATGAGATTAAGGCTTCTAACACAGAATAGTAGGACCTTGGTAAATGTAATTATCTCCCCCATAACCCCCAACTTTGACATCTGACCATAGCAGCTACTTATGATTTAGCAAATTCCCTTAGACAATTGGACTCATGTTTTGCAAAGTAAAGATTCTAGACAGGGCCCAACACAGCTCATCTTTTGCCCTTTGAAACTAGATGAGTCCAGGCCCGGCCTGGAGGACCTAACATGACCCCAGCTGGCTTTTGTGGAAACCAAAGCATGTTGGGGCCTGGAAGGGTTCAGTCAGTCCCATCATTCCATCTCTAGGGATCCCCTGTGACCTCCTGGACCAGAGCAGGCTCCCTGGAGTCATCCCAGGGCCACAGCCCACGTGTGATGCTGGGCTGCAAGTGACAGCCAGGCCTATGGTGCACTGCCCACATTTGGGGCTGCAGCCCCTTCCTCTCTAACACTTCCCACCTCTATTTTTAACAGAAGCCAGTGCCCCTGCCATCTCCTTATCACTCACAGTCCCACTCTGCTGTCATTGTCCCGCCCCAGAGATGCTTTTGCTCCCATTCAAAATAATTTAAATAAAATGTTGCTACAAAGTGGAATATTATCTTTTGATGAATGTTTTTAAAGCCCTTTAGGTTTTCATGGTAATTTGCGATGTGAAATTATTTGGAGATAAGAGCCAAATTAGCTCTGGTATGCTGAGGTCGCTGTGTCCTGTTATCCATGTGAGCAGTGTTTAAATATAATCAGCCCTTAGACTAATGCAGCATAATTGTTCATTTGAAATAGCTTTTTTTCACTTCATTCAATGAGTCATTAAAATATTCAAGGGATAATGCAGTGAATTGGAAATGAATTTATCATATTATCCCATACATACTGTAGTGCTTCAGGTAACTAAGGAGAAAGAGAGAGAGAGAAAGAGAGACTGCGGATATGAATAAGGTATACATGCAGGAAGGGAGCCAGTATATACAGGAATATTGTAAACAAAGCTTTTTCGTTGGTTTATGGCAAGCGTGTATAGAGAGGCTGACTAGGTGGGGTGAAAGAGAAAGAAAATGCTGTTATTCTAGGAGGTTTCTCTCTCTCTCTCTCTCTCTCTCTCTCAGCACTCTGAGATTCTGTGCTCCACCACAGCTCCGCTGTTAACTTATTTTTATCAAATATGTTTATATCAGAAAGTCGTTATGGAAACCAATTCTGCCATCCAGGAGAATTCCTGGATCAGGCAGAAAACTCACTCTTTCTTTCTCTTTCTCTTTCTCTCTCTCTCTGTGTCTGTCTCTCTCTCTCTCTCTGACACACACACACACACACACACACACACACACCCCAGACCTCCACGAGACACCCCAAAGGGTGTCTTGCTCACCCAACTCTGAACTCAGCTCTGAGGGGGTAGCTGGTGGCTCCTGGCACTCCTTCATGGGCAAACCCAGAAAATGTATAAGACCAGAAACCCAAATCCACCCTTGCCCTGACATGAGGAACCTGGGCTTGTCACTGTCCTCTGGGCCTCAGACACTCACCCCTGAGCAGATGCTCTTAGGAAGCGATGGGGTTGGGGACCAGGGAGGGGAGAGGGCGAGGGCAGGCAGCATCTTTGAAGCGTGGTGATCCTTCCTCGGTCTTAGAAAGTTCTATCTGTTTGCATTGTTTATGCCACACTGGAATAATGTCTTCTGTTCTGGCCGCAGTAATTTAAGAGGGATAGTGACCAGCATAGGAAAGCAACCTGAATGGTCAGGTTCGGTAGAAACCACATCAGGTCAGCAGCAGCGGAAAGAAGTAGGAAAGGCTAGCCTATTGGAACAACTACAGACTCATGAGAAAGAATGGCCTTTAAAGAGTTAAGGAAATCTCATTGGAAAACAGAAGAGATCTTGCTGGATTTCACTAGGCCGAATCAGGACCAGTGGGGGAAGTTTCCAGGGAAGCACATTTTGGTCCCTTATGAGACAGAACTTTCTAAGAATTTGAACTGCTCAAGAACTGCACATATATTCCACCGAGGAGCAGGCTTTTGTGAATGACAGTAATTATCCATGGGTGACCCAGAGAATTTTCACACTGGGTAGAAGGCTGGTGCAGGTGACCTGTAAGGTGTGCCCCTTGGCATCTCCAACAGTGTCTCCACCTGCCATATTGTCTCTCCTGGACACAGACACTCTTCCTATAGCTCATATCCATAGAACATATTAACAACAACAATAACTAATAAAGAGAGAATTAAAAGGAGGAGGAAAAGGAGAGAGGGAAGAAGAAGAAGGAAAATAAGAAAAAACATCACTGATGCACTTGGCAAGTAATGCCAAGTGCTGTGCTTTACATAAGCACCTCATGTAGTCCTCATAAAAGAGGGAGGTAATGGAGATAAGAAATTGAGGCCCAGAGTGGGTAAGCAACTTGCCCAAGGTGTCACAGCTAGCAAGTGGTTGCCTGAGATTGGAGCCCAAAACCTACATGCCTACTCATGAGGCCATATTACTACTCCAGAGTCTAAGTGGGTTCCACACCCACTACCTAGGCCCTGCCCAGGTGACAGTTGATATTGGGGCCATGTGTGGGGGCTAAGAGGTGGTGGTGCTGGTGTAAGCAGTTTGGTTTGAGACTGGTGGCCCCTCTACCTCTAGCCACACCTGCCTCAGCCATGCATAGCCCTGGACCGGGGCTCCAAGTGCAGTGTGGATGCAGGAGATTGATTCTCTGACTTACTATGAGCAAATTGTTTACCTCCCTGAATCTGTTTCCTCGTCTGTATAAGAGGAAACTAACGTCGACCTCACAGGAATGTTGAGGATTTAACGAGATAACATTTGTGAAACACCCAGCACGTAGCACCTGGCGCTTAGTAGTTGCTATGTATATGCTGGCTCTCTCCTCCTTCCATCCTTTAGCACCCTCAATCCTCCATAGGAAGCTTAGAAAGTCGAGCCTTCGATGGTACAAAACGTATGTCACTCCCAAGAGGTAGGACAGGGCCTGGCCAGGAGAATGAGCTGCCTGTGTGGTTATCGCTTCAAAGACCTTGAAGGAGAAAAGCCACCAGTGGGCATCAGACTTAACAGGGAGCTGTTAGGATTGATTGTTTGACCCACACTGCTCTCAGCACTGTGGCTACTAATGAAATACAATAAATAAAAATCAAATCAAATCAAATCTGATGAGTACATGTTAGGGATTTAAAATGTGGTTTTTCTGCTGCCCAGTTGGAAAGACAGGGCCAACATATAGGAAATAATGAGAGAGCAGTACTCAATGGTTTTGTCAACTCCAAGTGGGCTTTTTAGACTCAAATTGCTATGGAAATTGGGAGCACCCTCCTCTTCTCAGTGAGGCAACTCCTCCTACTTCAAGGCCCAGCTCAGATGTCACCTCTGCCTAAAGACTTGCTCTACCACCCCCAGACTGAGTTAGTCAGTCCTGCCATGCTGCTGCCACACTCAGTCAGACCTCAATTAGTGCCCTCATTATTATTTATGAGTCTCTTTTCCCTCTTAGACCATGAGTTCCTGGAGAGCAGAAATGTGTCTTATATTCTCAGCACTGAGCCCAGAACATTAAGGGCCCTCAGTAAATGTAGAATTAATGAAGGCATGAAGAAATGCATGAATGAATAAAGAATGAAGGAAGAGATGGGTGAATGGGTGAATAGAGGTGAGTAGGTGAGTGGATAGAGGGATAGATGGAGGTTGAATAGGTGGGTGGGTGGTGGATGGATGGATGAATAGATAGATGGAGGGAGGGATGGATGGATGGATGGATGGATAGAGATTGGGTAGATGGGTGGGTGGAGGGATGGAAGTTGGATAGGTGGATGGACGGATGCATGGATAGATGGATGGAGTGATGCATGGGTGGAAGTTGGGTAGGTGGGTGGATAGATGGATGAATGAATGGATAGAGGTTGGGTAGGTGGATGGATGCATGAATGGATGAATGGATGGATAAAGGTTAGGTAGGTAGGTGGATGGATGGATAGATAGACATTGGTTAGGTGAATGGATAGATGGATGGATGAATGAATGGATAGAGGTCGAGTAGGTGGATGAATGGATAGGTGGACAGAGGTTGGATGGGTGGGTAGATGGATAGAGATTGGGTAGGTGGATGGATGGATGGATGAATGGATGGAGGTGGAAGTTTGGTAGGTGGACAGAGTGATGCCACCCCATCTCTTATCAACTCTTATCAACTCTTATCTTAACAATGTAGATAAGACTTGACCTGGGCCTTGAAATTATGAGCAGCCCTGGAAAAGTCAGAGGATACAAGCAACTGCATTTCAGGAAAGGAAGAGCGTAATTAAAAGCTCAACATTTTAATGGTGTAGAAAAAAAGAATCATAAACATAAATTAAAAGCCAAGATAGGTGAGTTAAGTGAGGCCCTTGATTGTTATAGATGTCTCTAGGTTGTTATTGAAAACATCTACTAACAGGTTCCCCTCTTATAATCTCACCGTCTACAAAAATGTGAATCTTTCCTTCGTGGGATGATTTTTCTAAAATCTAAATAGGATCATATTGTTTTCCTATTTGAAGCCCTGCAGTGATTCCCCAGTATCTCAGGACAGAGACCCCTCTCTCCAGTGTGTTACTCAAGGCCTTTGAGGCTCTGGGCCCTGCCTGCCCCACAGCCCTCATGGTCTCCTGCTGATCTGCTTGTAGTGTCTCAGACCTGCTCAGACCTTGTAGGCCTCTGTGGACTATTACTTGCTCTGCCCCTTCTTACAAAAACCCTTCTGCAATCCATAAACAGGCCGTTGCTTTAAATGAGTGGAGTTTGCTAGATAAATTACACCTCCAAGGTCCAGAAAGAGCTTAGATTTGCAATCACGAAATCATTTCCAGAAATAGGGAAGGAAAATGTGGATTCCCAAATTTAGGCTGGTAAGTGTAATATCAGTCCTCATCAAAACATCGAAATTCAAAAACAGTTTAATAAGCAGATGGTCTGAGACAATATAGAAAAGAAAACAGTGCACATTAGGAGTCAGCATAGATTCACCGGAAACAAATCATGCCTGACCACTCAGATTTCTTTGTTGGGAAATGCACTGACCCCTTGGACCAGGAAGATGCTGTCAGTAAGCACAGTACAGCTTGATTGAGCCAGGCATTAGAACAAGTCAATTGTAACCTTTTGGCCAAGGGGGAGAGATGTTGCTTCAATGACTGTTGTGTTAGTTGGGGGTTTGTGACTTGTTAACAAATCATTCCTGAAGAGGTGACAAATGAATTAGTACCTATCTAAAGTTGGTCCCTGGTGACATGCCACAAGATTCTGGCCTGAGTGCCTCACCTTGTTTATATCTTTTTTTTTTTTTTTTTTTTTTTTTTTTGTTTTTTTCTATAGCCCGGTCTGGAGTGCAGTGGCCTGATCTTGGCTCATTGTAACCTCCGCCTCCTGGCTTCAAGTGATTCTCCTGCCTCAGCCTCCTGAGTAGCTGGGATTACAGGTGCATGCCACCACACCTGGCTAATTTTTGTACTTTTTGTAGAGACAGGGTTTCACCATATTGGCCAGGCTGATCTCGAACTCCTGACCTCAGGTGATCTGCCTGCCTCGGCCTCCCAAAATGTTGGGATTACAGGTGCAAGCCACCACACCCGGTTAGCTTGTTCAATATCTTTATGGATAGCAGGCTCACCAAATTTTAGGTCAAAGTTTCAAGGAATAGCTAATTTGATGGGTAACACAAAACAGTTAATTTTGGCAAATCAAAAAGGATGTGCCTGCATTGAGAAATTTAAATTTAATAGGGATTAATCTAAAGTTCTATATTTAGGTTCTAAATCAGTTGCACACATACAGAAGGGGGAAGATCTAGCATGTCAGAGGTTCATGAGGGGAAAAGATCAAGAGGAGTTTTAGCTAGTTTTGAAGCTAATTTTAATCTAAATTTTAAGCTAATAATAGAATGTCAAGCCACAGTGTGAGAGTTAAGACAGTTAATATCATCTTAAGCCACATCAATAAAAGTAAAGGCTTTAGACCATTGAAGAGTTATACCTCTCCTTTCTGTGCATCTATGAGATCATTCATTCATTCATTCATTCAGCATGTGCTTAGCACATTTTAGGCAATAGGTTTCATTCAGGCAGTGCAGATCAAAAAGTTTATGCAATCAAATCCCTTTTTTTTTTTTTTTACTTTTTTTAAAAAAAAAAAATAGGTTTTATTTTTTGGAGCATTTTACATTCATAGCAAAAGAGAGCAGAGTACAGAGCATTTCCGTATACTTGCTAGGCAAGTCTCCTCCACTATCAACATCTGGCACCAGAGTGGTATGTTTGTTATAACTGACGAACTTAACACTGACGATCATGGCTGGGCATGGTGGCTCATGCCTGTAATCCCAGCACTTTGGGAGGCCGAGGTGGGAGGATCACCTGAGGTTGGGAGTTTAAGACCAGTCTGACCAACATGGAGAAACTTTGTCTCTATTAAAACTACAAAATTATACGGGCATGGTGGCGCATGCCTGTAATCCCACCTACTTGGGAGGCTGAGGCAGGAGAATCACTTGAACCCGGGAGACAGAGGTTGTGGTGAGCCAAGATCGTGCCATTGCACTCCAGCCTGGGCAACAAGAGCAAAAATCGGTCTCTAAACAAAACAAAACACTGGCGATCGCTAACAATCCATGAACCTACGTCATGATCACCCAAAGTCCATAGTTTACATTAGGGTTCACTCTTGATGTTGTATGTTGTGTAGGTTTGGACAAATGCATAATGACATGTACCCACCATGATAGTACCATGCAGAGCAGCTGACCTGCCCTAAAAGTCCTCTGTGCTGACCTGTATGCAGTGACATCCTTTCGGTGAAGGAGCTCCCTGTCTGGTGAGGGGAGCAGAGGAGAAAAATCAATGACTCCATTACAGAGTGGGAAGTGTTAGGATGGAGTTGAGTCCTGAGAACCATGGAGATGAGAAGGAGGGAAGGGGGAAAATTCCCCAGAGAAGGAAACCTGTGAGCACTGTGGAAATTCACCAGGAAACCCCGTGAGGACAGGGCACCCAGACCAAGGGAATAGCAGGAAGGGGCCGACGTGTTCCAGAATCAGATGGGGACTGGTGTGGCTGGAGCAGGGTGGTCACGGGGCAGCATGGAGGAGATGAGGTCATGAGGCAGCAGGGGAGACCAGGAAGGATGGTGGTTCTAACCCATCCACCCGATTTAACTGCGCCCAGACCAGTTAAATCAGAATCTCTGGGGGTGGAGCACAGGCATCCTTATTTTTAAGGCTCCTCAGTGGATGTGAACATGCATCTGGGCAAAGGGAGGAGGAAATGGGGCGTTGCTGTTCAACAGGTGTAAAGTTTCAGTAATGCGAGATGATTACGTCCTGGAGATCTGCTGTACAACATGGTGCCTATAGTTAGTATACCATACTGTACACTTGAAAACTGTAAAGAGGGTGGATCTCATGTTGAGTGACCTTATCACAATGAAAGAAAGAGAGAGAGAGAGAGGAAAGAAAGAAACAAACAAATAAACAAACAAGAAAAGAAAGAAAGAAAAAACATGCATCTGGGGTTGAGAACCACCAATGTCGGGTCTTTATCCAGGCCTGGGCGAGAAGTCTGGCACACAGCCTATGGGAGGACTTCCAGCAGGGGGTAAAAACTCTCTTGCATTTTTGTTGTTGCTTTCAGGAGACAGGGTCTCATTCTGTTGCCCAGGGTGGAGTGCAATGGTACAATCATAGCTCACCGCAGCCTCCAACTCCTGGGCCCAAGTCATCCTCCTGCCTCAGCCTCCTAAGTAACCAGGACTACAGGTGCACACCACCAGGCCTGACTATTAACTTTTATTTTTTATAGATATAGGGCCTCACTATGTTGCCCAGGTCACTCTTGAACCATTGGCCTCAAGCAATCCTCCCACATTGGCCTCCCAAAGTGCTGGGATTGCAGACATGAGCCACTGCACCCAGCCCCTGTCTTGCACTTTTTTTTTTTTTTTTTTTTTTTAGATGGAGTCTTGCTCTGTCGCCCAGGCTGGAGTGCAGTGGTGCGATTTCGGCTCACTGCAAGCTCCACCTCCCGGGTTCATGTCATTCTCCTGTCTCAGCCTCCTGAGTAGCTGGGACTACAGGCACCCACCACCACGCCTGGACAATTTTTTGTATTTTTAGTAGAGACGGGGTTTCACCGTGTTAGCCAGGATGGTCTCGATTTCCTGACCTCGTGATCCACCCGCCTCAGCCTCCCAAAGTGCTGGGATTACAGGTGTGAGTCACTGTGCCCGGCCAGAGGTGCCTTTTAGATTTTAAGTGAGAGATTGAAATGAGCCTGGAACTCCCAGGAGAGACCAAGACAGGTGGCCTGGCTTTGGGATACGAACGTGGTATTTGCAGCCAAAGGGCTGCTGTCTCTTCAGGGGCCATGTATTGTGTCTGGAGATATTCAAGGAGAAGTCCTCTGCCAGGGATTGGGCAAGAGGTCGGATTAGATTGGCCCCCAGGTGCTGCGACTTTATAAACAAGCTTAACCCCAGCCCACCTAGAACAGAGCACCATCCTGGGAGGAGAGTGAGGAGAGGCAGGGAGGTCTCACGATACAGGGCCTCGGAGGCCATGAGGGATTTGCTCTACTGAGCAGGAGACTGAGTGATATTCCAAAAAAAAGCCTGGAGCCAGAATGGGGAAGACAGGTATGCTGGGCCGCTTGCTAGCTGGTGATGCTGCTCCGGTCTCTGCCGTTCTGTGGGTCTCTATTACCCCACCTACAAACAGAAAGAGGGAGGTAGATTTTGGTGATAATGCCAGGCTCTGATAGTTTATAATTCCATACTTGATCCTCCACTAAGCAGCCCTCGACTTTTCTTTCTGCCAAAATGTTCACATGCACAACACACTCCCCTGGGCCTCAGAACACATAAAACAAGCTCCAAGTTCCCCACGATTCCCTGCGCGCTTGCTCTCCCAGTAACAAAGTGTCTTGGAACACTGATGAGAGTGGCGTTATTAGAGGGAGAACGTGGAAGCCGCTCTCATTTATTTTTGAAGGTAAGTCACTCACTGGAGCTTTACTATTAGCAACACCTCCCTGGGAATCTACTTCTCTAGTGATTTGTGACCTGTGGTTGGAATGAGTGTCAGGTCAGTGTTGCAAAGCTCAGCTACAGACCACAGAAGACCAGAGTGGGCCAGTGAGCAGGGGCGAGGCCTGAACAGCTCTCATTTTAGGAGAAGGAGTCAGCTAGCAGCTTTCTGCAGAAACTGGAGAAGGACAAGCCCCATGGCAGGAGACGTGTTGGGGGTGGCTACAGGAATCCAGGCGTGCCGTGCCAGGTGAGAGACAGGCTTGGCACGGGAGTAGTGGGGATGGGTGGGAAGGCCCAGGGGCTTCTTGGGGCTCCCCTGCCAACCTCCACCCTGAAAGACCACAGCGGAGCTGATGTGGAGAGATCAGAGACTGAGGGACAAATTAGCCAGTGGCTCAGAGTCAGGAGACAGCAACACCCTCTTCCTGCAGCGGGTTCTGTTGCATCGCAGAGAGGCGAGGAGGAGGAACCCACAGTCCAGAGCACTTGGGAAGAATCTGAAGATGCTGGGAGGTGGGGGGAGGGGCAGCAGGGAGGGACTTCGACAGGGTAGAAGGACAGACGCCTAGACCTCCCTGGGCTGCTGGCCCATCAAGCCCTTGACTAAGAATTGGCTTTTTCCTTTCAAAGAGGGTGGAAGTCACTGTTTTCTTGTCTCAGTTGATGAACAGATTCTGGGTGGCAGGAGTCACCATAGAAACAGGTGCTATCTTAAGCAAATGAGCCTTATTAACCTTAAGAGTGGTGGAGTTTTCACAAGATTGCACATATAGGGTAGGAGGGAGAGCGGAGTTTGGTGGGGGAGGGCCACGGTGGCTGGGAGTCGGGCTGCTGCGGCTCTGGGTGTGGAGGCATATGTGTGCGCATGCATGTGTGCATTGCATGTGTGTAGATGCCCATCTACGTGTGCTTTTGCAAAACCATTTCCCAAGGGATAAGCTCAGGTTCTGCCTTTTCCCTAATAAATACACATTTCCCCCCCAAATATATCCTTGATCTCTTTGGGAACCAGCCTTAAGGCAGTAGAGGCCAGGATCCCTGACGCTACCCCTCACCCTTTCCCCAACTACCTTCCCCTCCATTTCTGCATGCATCTTCCTGTCTGCTTCACATCAGGAACAGGTACCTCTCTGAGGACCTGGCAGCCAGGAAGCAGGGATCTCTTCGCTCCAGGAGGTGGTGTGGTGCAGTGGTAGGTGCAGGGATATTGACACCAGGTGGACCTGGGTCCATACGACTGCTCTGTGACTCCGAAGCTGTCACCTGCCTCTGTGAGCGCCGGTCTATAAGACACCCTGCACCCCATAAGGCTGATGTGAGGCTCCAGTGAGATCATGCATGTCGACCTGAAATCTCTTCCCAACCCTCCCCGCTGTGACTAGGGGCTCACTCTTCTCAGGCACAGCTGTGACTGCAAAAAGGTTGTTAATCAACCACAGGGTTAATCTTTCCCCAGCATGATCTCATTGGTCGACAGATTTCTGCTCTCCATGAGTTGTGTGCTCTGCTAGGCCCTGGGGGAGGTATAGAAGAAGGTTAGGATTAAGAGCCTGACCTTGGGAAGGTTGGATGGGCAGGGAGGGTGTGGAGTGGCAGAGTTGGGTGGGGCCTCGAAGGTGGGTAGGATTGGGGTAGGCAGGGAGGAAAGTGCCCAAGAAAAGGGGGGCATATATTCATCTCTTGAGGCAAAGGCAACCAAAATCTGAACTGTTCCTAGGTTACGAAAGGTTATGTAAGAAAAAAAACTGGCATTCTCCCACAGTATCTGGGAGTTGTATGCACTGGCTCCAAGAAGCACGTCTGCTGCCCTCTGCAGCCCCTCCCTGGGCAGGACACTCAGCTCCAGGTATCATGCCACCTGCCCCAGTCCTGCTGTAATCCCAGGGAATAAACCGAGACTCTTATCCCAGGGGCTCTGAGGAACTGTCCTGAGGCTCTGCAATAGAGTCCCTGCAGTCTGAGGTACAGTTTGCCCAGGGAGACAAGACGGAGCCAGCCTGCCCAGGGACTATGCCAGGGTGGGCACAGCAATGAGGGGACATTTATTTCCCTTTGCCATGAGGAGTAAAGAGTCAGAACACATGCCTGAAGTGGGGACCGGGCTGATGGCACAGATGAGGGACACTTCTCTGCATCATAGATTTCTAGACTGTAGAGCTAGAAAGGCCCTTGAATCCATCTGGTTCTGCCCTTCTGTTTTATGGATGAAGAAACTGAAGCCCAGGGTCATAGAAGCTTATCAGTGCACAGTGTGGACCGGAATCGAGGTGTCCCAACTCTTAATACTATTCCTCCTTCTGTCTCCTGCCCCATCCAGCCTCTGGTTAGCAGGCCCAGGGCAGTCCCTGGGTGATTAACCAAGACTCCAGGTGTACTGAGACACCACAAGCATTGTTTAGGTCAGACTACAATAAAGAAGAAAGCAAAAGTTTACCCTGGGCTGCTCAGCTCTCACCCCTCTCTTTTAAAAGCAAAATTTGTCCTTGAGATAGTTTGCTCAGAATGATGGTTTCCAGCTTCATCCACGTCTCTACAAAGGACATGAACTCATCCTTTTTTATGGCTGCATAGTATTCCATGGTGTATATGTGCCACATTTTCTTAATCCAGTCTATCACTGATGGACATTTGGGTTGGTTCCAAGTCTTTGCTATTGTGAATAGTTCCACAATAAACGTACGTGTGCATGTGTCTTTATAGCAGCATGATTTATAATCCTTTGGGTATATACCCAGTAATGGGATGGCTGGGTCAAATGGTATTTCTAGTTCTAGATCCTTACACTGCATGTTCTCACTCATAGGTGGGAATTGAGCAATGAGAACACTTGGACACAGGAAGGGGAACATCATACACTGGGGCCTGTCGTGGGGTGGGGGGAGGGGGGAGGGATAGCATTAGGAGATATACCTAATGTAAATGACGAGTTAATGGGTGCAGCACACCAACATGGCACATGTATACATATGTAACAAGCCTGCACATTGTGCACATGTACCCTAGAACTTAAAGTATAATAAAATAAATAAATAATAAAAGCAAAATTTGGCATTTTGTGAGCCTTACTTGGCCCCTGCCGATGACTGCAATTTTAGAAGTTTCAGAAAAGTTATCCCAATCCACTCATCCCCAGCTCCCAAATTATCTTCCCCATTGGCTTTAGAGATACCTAAAATTTCTTAATAGCAGGAAAAGCTTTATACCATAGAGAATAAGGCTGGAAAGGGCTAGTCACAGGGGGAGAGTTCATGGACTGGCTTAAGCCCCAAACTCTAAGCAACAGTAGACAACATTGGACTTTTGGCTGAGCCACTCAAAGGAAAACAGAGCAGGAAGCCACCATACAATGACAGAAAGTGAGAGACATGGAAGGGAGGACGGTAGGAGGGGGAGGTCAAAGGAAAGGAGGGGATCTCCCTTTCACTGTGTCTCCCTGCGAAGTCCATGCACATTCCTCTGCACCAGCTGCTCCAAAACAGGAGGCCGCTCCCTTTCCCACTATTTTTCTTGTATTCAGGTCTTAATTCATAGATATGGCCGGGCACGGTGGCTAACTCCTATAATCCCAGGGCTTTGGGAGGCTGAGATGGGCAGATCACTTGAGGTCAGGAGTTCGAGACCAGCCTGGCCAACATGGTGAAACCCCGTCTATACTAAAAATACACAAATTAACCGGGCATGGTGTCGGGCAACTGTAATCCCAGCTACTTGGGAGGCTGAGGCAGGAGAATCACTCGAACCTGGAAGGCAGAGGTTGCAGTGAGCCGAAATCACACCACTGCACTCCAGCCTGGGTGACAGAGTAAGACTCCATCTCAAAAAAAAAGAAAAAAGAAAAAAAAATGTATAGACATGACCGAGTGATGACACAGGGAGATCAATGCCTTTCAAGAAAGTTTATTACTCACAGTTCTCAAGAGGAGACACGCCGGGCCATGCCACAAAGGGCTCTGTGGGGAAACACCAGGGTCATCAGGAAGAGGAAAGCATGGCCCGGAGCCTTTATTGTGGGTTCCGCAGGAAGGAATGGGCATGCAGGTGAGCAAGTTTGAACAGCTTAGGACTGGCTTGTTTGCATAATGTCAGCAGGCTCTGCGCCACAGGAGTGATCCCTAGCTGTCTGGTAGCTGGCCCTGGGGTGATTTAGGGCAGGGGGAATATTGGTTTGGAGTGTGAGAGTAGATAAAGGAGGTGGTTGGTGGAATGGGCTCTGGATTGGTTAGTTTGTGTACAGAAGGTGTGTTCACCAGCAAGTTGTTTACTATCTTTCTCTAGGAATTTGCTAGCCCTGGAAAGAGCATTCTCTCCAGTATTAGCAAGGCGCCAGGATGTGAAAGCATCATAAAACCCAGAAAATAAAAAGCATGATGAATATACCTAGGACCCCCTCCTACCTGAGTGCCGCTCTGTTTTGAAAGTTCTGCTCAAAATACTCTTCATTCAAGATACCTTCCTGATGACTCCATGACTCCAAACCCTCTCTCCTTCTCTGGCCTCCCTCTTAGCACTTAGTCTGTGCCGCACAATTTAGCACCTGATTCCACGCTGCCTTGTTTCCTAGTTGTCCCAGAGCACTTGCCCTAGTTTCCCAGCCTCCAGGGAAGACTCTCCTCGCCTCCCTCCTGCGCCCGTGCACAACCAGCCCTGTACCCAGAGCATTGCCGTTGGTGTTGGCGCTAGCCCTTTCCGGCCACCATCCTGGTCAGGGCACTTACTCTGACCACCTGACTTTTCATACTTTTATCAGGACACTGAGGACCAGGGAGATTAACAATTTGACTCAAAGTCAGTGGACTGTCATGATACACTGCATCATTGCCCCTATGATGGACAGCAGCAAGACTCTCCTGCCCCCAGTTCCTTCTGATCACATGGACCCTGCAGGGGTCTGCCAGCAGCCTCCTCCAACAAATATACACCCTCCACCAACTGACCTCCCACTGCTGCTCACCATCAGCAACTTACTTACTCCTACCTCCAAACCTCTTCACTTACCATCCCCTTCCCCGAATATCCTTTCCCTTCTCTCCCAAAACAAAGTTATTCACAACTTCCCAACCCTGCTTAAAGGCCACCACATCACCTTCAGAACTGCCCTGATCCCCTCTGCCAATGGGTTCACTGACTTGGAGTCAAGTTGTTCATCTCCTTTGGGCCTCGGTGTCCTCCCAGGTAAAGAGAAGAGCTGGCCTGCGTGGTCCCTTTTGTTGGTGATGGGTTTTGTTCGTTTGTTTTTGCACTCGGATATTCTGATTTGGGTTTGTTTTTCTTTCTTTTTTTTTTTTTTTTTTTTTTGTGTGTGTGTGTTTGTTTGTTTTTGAGACGGAGTTTCGCTCTTGTTGCCCAGGCTGGAGTGCAATGGCGCAATTCAGCTCACCGCTACCTCTGCCTCCCAGGTCAAGCAATTCTCCTGCCTCAGCCTCCCAAGTAGTTGGGATTACAGGCACGTGCCACCACGCCTGGCTGATTTTGTATTTTTAGTAGAGACCGGGTTTCTCTATGTTGGTCAGGCTGGTCTCGAACTCCCTACCTCAGGTGATCCACCTGCCTTGGCCTCCCAAAGTGCTGGGATTACAGGCATGAACCACAGTGCCCGGCCGATTTGGGTTTTTAAAAAATTTTTATTTTTATAGGTTTACAGGTACAAGTGTTTTAAATTTTTATTTTTATAGATTTAGGGGTACAAGTGCAGTTATGTTGCCTGGATCTATTGTGTAATGGTGAAGTCTGTTCTTTTAGTGTACCCATCACCCAAACAGTGTACATCGTATCCGATAGGCGGTATTTCATCCCTCTCCTGTGTCCCTCCTTCCCACTGTTAGAGTCTACGGTGTCCATTATTCTTTGTATGTCCATGAGGAGCCATTGTTTAGCTCTCACTTATAAGTGAGAACATGTGGTTTTTTGCTTTCTGTTTGAGTCATTTCACTTAGGATAATCTAGGCCCCTTTTGGCTCTAACCATGTTAGGTGCTGACTTTGCCTATAGAGCTCTTCGTTGGTGTGCGGCAAGTGCTTCTTCTTAGGCAGCATGCAGGCAGAGAATAGGGCTTTTGAGCCTGGCATATCTTTCCCTGAGAGCCAGCCCAGAGGGCTGCCGGGAGGAAGTCTTCCCAGCTGCTGATTACTGACTGCACTGTCAACAGTAGTAACAGAGACAATTCCGCTCAACTTAACTATGATTTACTGAGCACACCTTCTGAGTTCAGCACTCTGCTGGGCACTTTATGGGGCTCTAGAAGGGTAGGATTAAATTCTTGACCTCAAGGAACTCAAAACCCAGTGGGGAAATGAATTATACGTACACGCATACACACACACACACACACACACACACACACACATTTGAGAATTGCTGAGAAAACTGGACAAATCTATAGGTTCAAGAGTCTGATATTTGTACCAGTTGTGAGTCACTGCTTTTAATCCCTTATTTTGGATTTGCCAACATTAGACTCTAAGTGTCTGCCAACACAACAGTGTGAGGCCACCTGTAAGTACTGAGTGTCCACCATGTTGGAGGACGCTGTGCTGGCCACTTTGGGCTTGGAGAGCATACCTTTGGGATTTGTTCAATACCATTCCAATTGTAAACATTCCCACCTTATCAACCTCTTAACCACGGAAATGCTCAGAAATTCTCACATTTCAGCATACAAACACACCTCCTCAAATGTCTTTGACACTTAGAAGCACACACAAAATATCTTACCCGTGTGTGTTGATTTTTTGGTTCAGAAAATAAGGTAAATTCATTATGTTTTATACTAACAAGTGGCATAAAATATCATTAAAATATTACCCAATAAATGTGAAGCATTCAAATGGATAAAAAATCTTTCATGTAGAATGTGAAAGACTTGAATATTTGGAGAGATACATCATAAGTTCACAAATCAACATTCCCCAAATTAATTTTCACATGTGCTCCTTAATGACAAAAAAGGAATTTTTATTGTAACTTGACAAAATGATTTTTATTGGAACTTAAGGTGATTCTAAAGCTCACACTGGATGGGGAAAACCCATAAAGAATATTTGAGAAAATGTTCTAAAAGAAGACTAATAAGAGAAGGGTAGAATAGAACACTTGCACTTCTTGTTATAAAAATATAATAATTAGGCCGGGTGTGGTGGCTCAAGCCTGTAATCCCAGCACTTTGGGAGGCCAAAGTGGGCAGATAACGAGGTCAGGAGATCAATACCATCCTGGTTAACATGGTGAAACCCCGTCTCTGCTACAAATCCAAAAAATTAGCCAGGTGTGGTGGCACGTGCCTGTAATCCCAGCTACTTGGGAGGCTGAGGTAGGAGAATCGCTTGAACCCAAGAGGTGGAGGTTGCAGTGAGCCAAGATCGCACCACTGCACTCCAGCCTGGATGACAGAGCAAGACTCCATCTCAAAAAAAAAATACACACACACACACACACACACACACACACGTATATATATACACATATATATAAAATAATTTAAAAGTAGGCACTGGTGAGAGAATACACAGACATATCATTGAATAGAAAGATCTGAAATAGATTAAAATATATATTGAGAGTATAGTAAAGAAGACATGAAAAACTGAAAAGAAAGGACTGATTATTCCACAAATGGTTTAGGGATGATTGACTATCCATTTGGGAAATAAATAAATAAATGTTGACACTTTTTCTCAGACCATAATCAAAGTAAGTAAATGGATTAGCTATTTAAATGTTTAAAGTTAAACCATAATAGAATCAGAAGAGAACAGACATTAATATTTCTCTGATCTCAATATAGGAAAATACCACTTCACATGTACCTGCAAAAGCAGAAGTGAAATAATTGACCAATCTGAGCACATAAAACCTTCAAAACTTCTGTAAATAAAAATCTCTCAAGGTAAAATTGAAAAGCAAGCAGCACATTGAAAAAATATGAAATATACAATGAGGATTATTGTCTTAAACACATAAGGCTCTTACAAATCAGTAAGATAATAGTTGTATGGTCAGCTGGGTGTGGTGGCTCACGCTTGTCATCCCAGCACTTTGGGAGGCTGAGGCGAGTGTATTACCTGAGGCCAGGAATTCGAGACCAGGGTGGTCAACATGGCAAAACCCTGTCTCTACTAAAAATACAAAAATTAGCTGGCATAGGTCCCAGCTACTGGGGAAACTGAGGCATTGCTTGAACCCGGGAGGCAGAGGTTGCAGTGAGCCGAGATCGAGCTACTGCATTCCAACTTGGGCAGCAGAGCAAGACCCTGTCTCAAAAAAAAAAAAAAGAAAAATTGTACGTACCTCTTGCAGGGTTGTTGAAAGAAGAAATAAGGCAGTCTATAAAGTGCATAGGACAATACCTAGCATACAGTAGGCACTCAATAAATGTTTGTTGTTATTTGTTTTTGACCAATAGAAAAATAGTAAGTAAAAAAATGAGCAAACGACATGAATAGGAAATTTTTTCAAAAGAAATACAATATAAAGATATGAAAAATGAAAATCTACCCTGGCAGTTGGAAATGCAAACAAAAGCAAGAAATCACCACCACCTCTCCCTATCCCTCCCCAACTGTGGCCATTCAATTGGCAATGCTTGAGTTTTGTTTTTTTTTTTAAAAAAATAAATTAATAAAATGCCATCCAATGTCTTCTCATAGAGTGCTGTTGAGAGTGTAATTGTTAAAAACCCTTTTGCAGCATTGACTGTATTGAACGTCAAACACCTTTAAAATGTGTATAGCTTTCAGCCCAACAATCTCCTTCTAGAAATTTACACTAACTTTATATAAAGAATGATACCTATCAAAATAAGGCAGGATATGTTATGTATTAGATAATTATTTAGGAAATTATGATGGATATGAGCAAAAATTCATCCACAATGCTACTCATCCCTGTGTTACTTATAATAACAAAATATTAGAAATGACCGATTTGTCCAACAAGACACAGTTGGCAAATAAATTGCACTATATAGACTATTATGCAACCAACCAGGTGCAATGGCTTATGTCTATAAATCTCAGCACTTTGGGAGGCTGAGGTAGGCAGATCACTTGAGGTCAGGAGTTTGAGACCAGCCCGGCCAACATGGTGAAACCCCACCTCTACTAAAAATACGCACACACACAAAAATTAGCTGGGTGTGGTAGTGCACACCTGTAATCCCAGCTACATAGGAGGCTGAGGCAGGAGAATCACTTGAACCCAGGAGGCAGAGGTTGCAGTGAGCTGAGATCATGCCACTGCACTCCAGCATGGGTGACGGAATGAGACTCTGTCTCAAAACAAAAGAAAACAGAATATTATGCAGCCATTAAAATGGTTGAAGATGAATATATAAGGACATGACAAAAATATTTGTGCCATTTTTTTACACAAAAAGAAAAAGCGAATGAAAAGTAATTAGAGCACAATTCATTTTCGTCGTATGGAGAAAAGAAACTGGAAAGTGTATGCACCGAAATGTTGATAATAGTTAGGTCTGGGTAGTACGATTATGAGTGATTTTTATATTCTTTGGGCTTAGCTGCTTTTCCAGATTTTCTATAATATATATCATTTTGTAATCCAATTTTAAAATTGTCCTTAAAAATTAAATTGCTGGGCAAGATAATTTGATTATTACAATCATAGTGGGGAATATAAAAAGAATTAAGTAAGGGCCCCACTCTGAGGAATCTGTGGTTTCTTTTGGGAGCATTTGAGCATCACCTCTGCTGAAAGCCACCTGCCCCCTACCACCCGCCACAATGCCCCTATAGCACCCTATACACACCTCTGACATATACCTGGCTCTCTGCTTGCGATTACAGATTAGCTTGCTGGTCTCCCTACTAGGCCAACAGCTCCTATGGGCAGAAGCCAGGGTCCTTCCTCTCCACGTCAGTAGAAGTTCCATGAGTGTTCCTTGAAAGAGCAACATATACTTAGAACAAAATTTGCTACCTATCAAAATAAGGCAGCATGTGTGAAGCGCTGGGTGAATCAGACAGAAGGTAGGATGAACTCATAACAAGGCATCTTTGGTTATGACTGAGATGAGCAGGGAAGGCTCTATGGAAGAGGAAGACATTGAAAATCACCTGGAATCATGGAAAGGATATGACCAAGGACAAGGCCTGATATCACTGTAGGGCAAATATCTAAGGCCAGGCCACAAAGCAGGGGGCCCACCAACCCTCGTCCCCAGCTCTTTCATCTCCACTTTACAAGCACTGGGAAGTGTTCTATGGGGGTAAGGCCCCACAGCCCTGAGACATCACCTGAGGCAGGGAACCCGAATGCCGCCTTTGTTTGGACTGTTGCACCCAAATGGCTGTCTCCCGGATTAAGGGAGTGCTGATCTATTGACCTAGCCAGCTCCTTCTGTGACTGTCCACGCAGATTCCCTCACATGTGTTTGGAAACCTTGTACTAAAAATCCAAACTGGGTGCTGTGGCTCATCCCTATGATCCCAGCACTTTGGGAGGCTGAGGCAGGTGGATCCCTTGAGCTCAGGAATTCCAAACCAGTGTGGGCAACATAGTGCGACCCTGTCTCTACCAAAAAAAAAAAAAAAAAAAAGTTCTTTGAATCAGCCAGGTGTAATGGCGTGTACCTGTAGTCCCAACTACTCCAGAGGCTGAGGCAGGAAGATCACTTGAGTCTAGGAATTCAAGGCTGCAGTGAGCCATGATCACACCACTGCAGGCCAGCCTGGGAGACAGAGTGAGACCCTGTCTAAACAAAAAAACAGTGCTTTCAAATGTTAGCCCCCTAAAGCAAGGGCTTTGTCTGACTTGTTTATTGCTGTACACCCACGGCCTAGGACAGTGTTTAATGAAGAGTAAGTGCTTATTAAATGTTTGTTCAATAAATTAAATATAACTTAAATATTGGCTTCCAGGAGTCTGCACTGAGTTACACATACATGTGATGAATATATATACACTTCTGTGGCTGCCTTGTGAATATGCATTATGTGTTTGTACGTAAAATATGTAGAGGACCCTAAAATGAATGTGCACTCGTGTGCGCGCACACACACAAGCACGCGCAAACGCACAGAGAGCTTGGGAAAGTATCAAAAGGAGAAGCCCACAGCTTTCTCAGTAGTCAATCGCACACTTGGAGAAGAGGATTCCAATAAAATAGAATTTGGATGGTGTCACAAATAAATTTGCCTTTCTAAAAGCTCCCAAATTAAAATTTGAGAGAGGGTTGAGCATGAGGACAGGATGGCAATGAGCAGATATGAATTTGCTTTATTTGTACGGCTCAAAACTCCTCTCTGTACCATTTGCGGGTGAGGAAAGAAGACTGCAGGACCGGAGACAAGATGAGAAGCTCTGAGGCTGCTCCCTTCTCTGCTCCTCAGCCCGAGCTTCTCCAGGAGCCCACTACATATGGCAGCCCCTTCCCCTTGCACCCCCAGAAGCCCGTGGAATCCAGCTCTTTCTGTGTGTGTATGGGGTGGGGAGGTTGGTTGTCTGCGTGAAGAGGCAGCCCTTTAGGGCAGTGGTGCAGCAACATTACCCAGCTTAGATCTCTATTCCTGTGGTCCTCTGGCCAATCAAAGGGTACTGGCTGACCACCCCCACCTCCCCTCAGAAGTAAAGTAACTGCTGTCATATTGTTCCAGCATCTTAAGCCCTGGGGGGTCATCGTGTGTCCCAGTTACTCACAGAGCCCAGTGCCGCCTGCTAAAGACTGTATTTAAGGGTAATATAAACAGTTTGATCTTTAAAGTACCCTGGATGCATAATATCTATACATAGTTCTTGAATTTTTCTTCTAAAAACAATTAGCCAAAAAGCCCTTTTTATATGATATTTGCAACTACACTGACAGTAACAGCAATTAAACCCCGTCTGTTTGCTGAGAAAGGAGCCAACTCTTCATTTCTCCAGAAGCCTGTAAAATGTACAAATTCGGAACTAGAACACTGAGCCTTCAAAGGTAGCCATAAGACCCTCCAAGGTCAGGCCCCAGCCCAGCTTTTATTTCCCCCTTGACCACACGTAATCCCATCATCCCATCCAGCCCTAGCAACCCCGAGATATCCCTGGTGTTTTCTGTCCCTGCTAAGCTGTTGCCATGCTTGGGGGCCTTGCCAGGGATGTCTTCCTCCTCCGTGCCCCTCTTCCCCCAACCGTATGTCAAGGCGCGGTTCAAATCCCACCGATGTACGCAGGCTTCCTAGTCTACCTCAACTATCAAGGCTCTCCTCATCCCTAGAATTCCTGTATCTACCCCCTTAAGAGGTGCTTCCACATGGCCTGAGGATAAGCAGTTCTGTAGGTCTCTGCCCCCACTCTGGGCTGTGACCTCCTTAAGGGCAAAACTGCACCTAGCTCTCTGCCTGCACGTGTGATGAATAAATGAATGAGGGAGGGAAGGAAGGAAGGAAGGAAGGAAGAAAGGAAAGAAGGAAGGAAGGAAGGAAGGAAGGAAGGAAGGAAGGAAGGAAGGAAGGAAGGAAGGAA